>NC_134573.1:148304352-148604352 GCF_050947875.1 Dermacentor variabilis
GGGAATACCACAACGGCATGAAAGAAAGATGGAGGGGGGGAATGGTATCATGTATATAAGAGCAACAACAAGAAGGAGGCAGCATTAATGGCGACACGGAATGCGCGCGTATGTACGACCTCGCACGCATCCAAGGCAATGCGTTCGCAGAAGCACAACACGCTCAGACGAGTTGTATTGGCTGTACGTACACGCTGCGTGCGTCGCGTCTTACGCCATTAATTTATGCCCGTCTCCGCGGATGCCCCCCTACCACGTTCGGGACTCCGCATTGCCGCCTCAGACGAATTAGGAGCAATTTATATGCCGTGCCAAAACGGTAAGCGACCACGCGTATCGCTGCTCTCAACCGCGCGCGCGAGCGCGACGACGAACAAAACAGGGACGTGATTTACTCTTTACAACCCCTTCCCCTCCACACACCTCCTTGCCCTCGCCTTGTAGGAGTCGGTTCTTCGCATCGGTTTGGCTATATAGCCACCGGTTTCTCGGTTGTCGCCCGAGTCGAGCAATCGTGCGAGAAGAACTCGAAAAGTGTTCTTTTTTTCTTTCTCTCTTCTCAAAGCCGCGAAATAGCGGCGGGTGGTCTTCCATGCCGCCCGCGTCGCGTTCGCCGTGCACGGCTCCCAGCGTGCGGCTAACCCGTTCGACATTAAATTGCGCCGACAGTAATTCAAGCGGAGAAAGATGAATCGGCGCGATCCGTGCATTCCTGATCGCGCAGAGACCGCGCGACGCGCCTGCATGCCACGCCGTTCGCTCGTTCGTTCTTTTGCGTGCAGTGGCATTAGTGCCTTTTTTTTTTTTTTTTTTTTGCGCGCGCTGATAAAGCGAACCTCGACGTCGCGGCTTTCGCTTGTCCTTGGGGTTTGTTGCTCGCAGCGGTAGTCGCGCTTTCAACTCGAGACAAAGAAAGAAACGCAGCTGAGGAAGATGCACAACTGCCGTCGGTCTTAACCCGGATACGTGCGGCACAAGGACAATTACTTCTGTGTCGGCCTATTGAACTGCGGGACCGGGTATGTTCGTAAGGGCATTTCCTCACCGACCGTACAGCGTTCGGACGTCCCGCCGCAGCGATCGGCGTGATGACGGGATTATCGTCTCGGCGATGTCCAGTCACCGACGGCACTTGCTTAATAATACATTATTAACAAATTGATTTGCGTAATAAGCAACATACATGACACTGGAGGCCCGAGGAAAAAAAAAGAAAGAAAACTGCCGAGATGGATAGCTTGACGAAGCCGCAGGCTCCCATAAAATGCAGCTGCACAAGTGCATGGTGGCACATACACACAAACAGTTTCAGTCATACAGATACATATTAACAGTGGGAAGTTACAGAATAAAATGCGGGAGCTTTTACACAGAACACTTTACATTCCGATACTAACGAAAGCATGTCGCATGCACAGTCAGATGTAGTGATGAAAAAAAAAACGGACAGATTAAGGGGCTTTTTAATGAGTGCGTAATTCCTAAGAGCAGATTGTCCTATGCAATTACTAAAACTAAACTAAAGGAATAACTTTGCGACAGTTAGACTGATTTACAGTAGATTTCAAACCATATTGGGGGGGGGGGGGTATAGTACGCAACAGCAGATTAACAGGATGATTAGTCACGAACTGCTGGCACACTGACACGTGTTCCCTTCCCGCCATCGGGTTCTGAGAGTCCCCTCTGCGACTTGCGATACAACGCACACTGGACGACACGCTTTGGTGATCGTGAGAAGCCATCTTCATTGCGCAGCACGGACCCTCTGATTCGCTTCTCTGCAAACCCCAAGATTGACAGCGAGCACATTAGACGCACTCCTACAACGCTTGCGCCTCAAGGTAGCCTATACATACACACGCCTTACTTCTCGCATCGTTAAACGAAAAATGACGTCAAACGAGTGCCCGCACTGTACCGCCATGGAAACTCCTGTTGGGCCTCTTTCTTATTGAGTGCCCGCAACTTTAACAACAGCGAAAGGTATTTCGCACTCATCGCCTGAAGACAACCGATAATCGTCTTTTCTCTGTGCAGTAAGTGCTTGGATCTTGGCTGTGCACCAACAGACAGAGGCTGGCTCTCAAGAGTCTGCGGGACTTTCTGGTGCAGGATTACCTCATTTATTTTTATTATTACTATTTTTTGTGAACAGTAGCTATAACTGAAGCATATGTAATTACCTATATGTTCTCATGAACCGTTTATGATTAGGTCGTTCTTGCAAGAAGCGGCAGGTACACATTAAAAATAAATAAGACGAAATGAAGAAATACAGGCCTACATAGGCTTTGTCACATTGCACATAGCACGGGTGTACGCGATAGCACATCCGCGCACCAGATTCCTTTACGCCAAATGGTCGAATTTATAGCATTTCATTATCCACGTCGCGAAAACTTCGCGCTACACAGGCTGCCAACATTGCTCGTTGGATCTGCGTAAAATTTCCCCCGTTTTTGTCCATTTCCTCTGTGGTAAATGGACTTTCTATGTTTTGTTCGTTCATTGCACATTTTGGACAGTGTTTTGTCATGTCATTACCTTTTCTTTTTCTTGGTTACAATTTTTGGTATAGCCGGCCCTTTCTGTGTCCAAGCTTCTCACGTTTCACATCTAATAAAAAAGAAGAAATTTTGTTAGTAAAGCCGCTCTTCACAGTATAATGTCTGCCTTACATCACAGAACTTACGAGCAGATGATATCCGACATCAGGGAAGTACACCACCATGCTCTGGAAAAAGGGCAGAACATATTCTTTCATTGGATTCCTGCTCACTGTCGCGTCATCCGCAACGACTTTGCTGACAGGGCTGCCCGGTCTGCCCACGAAGGCATCCAGACGCGTCCAATACATTTGGCGAGGACGGACACTGCCAGGGGAACTTCGCCTGCTTGCGCGCAAGAAATTCGCAAGCTTTCTGGAGTTCAATTGCCTTCAATTGCCTATTTCATAGGTTGGACCCCTTGCTACGGCTACAACTGCCATCTTGCGTTTCCCGCTTGCGAAGGAACCTTACTGTGCCGCTTGTGGCTGGGAGTGGCGTTCACAAACGCTTATTCCTATCGTATAGGAATGGCTGAGAGCCCGATGTGCGACTCCTGTAGGTGCGCGGAAACCATTGAGCACCTATTGTGTACCTGTCCTCGCTACAACGTACAACGCCTCTCTCTCAGGATAACTTAGAACCAACTGGACTCGAAGCCGTTCTCTGAGTCAATGATACTCGGACCGTGGCAGAAAAAGCGATTCGTGGACTAGTACACTACTTGAAGTGAACCGGTTTAGGAGACCACTTATAATCTTCCTGTGCATCAGCCCACGTGCACTCAATGCTCACTCTCTCCCTCTTTTCCTCTTTCTGTTCCCCTTTCCCTTACCCACAGTCTAGGGTAGCAAACCGGACGCTCGTCTGGTTGACGTCTCTGCCTTTTCTCTCCTTACTCCCTCTCTCTTGTTAGTAAGCCATGTGAAGTAAAGTAGGCAGTCTGAAAGAGCTTACAAGGCATCTTCACCGGGGCTCTTATTCTCAAGAGAAGCTCATGTGTTTGAACATTTTTAAGATCAGATGTCAGCCTATCGGGATGACGGACATATTATCAACGAAGGGGGCTAGCCAAAGGTAAACGATACATAGGAACGGGAAGCTTTGTGAATGGGGGTCCCAGCAGTTCTGCCCTCAAGAGAAATGAAATAGCGTATAAATAATCGAGTCGAGCAACTACTTGTTATGTTGATATGGTTTTAATGCGAAGAATTCTTCTCTGAGTTCAGCCACTTTCTGGCAGGCAAGCCTATCTCGCTGTTCTCGTGGGCCGATCCCGGTCACAGTGCAGTCTAAAATTATGCGTAACAGGGGCGACCGGATATGTGCACTGGGGCCAATGGGCTTGTGCGATCAGATATGTGCTACTGCATTTTAGTTTGCTTTCAATCCTATGTCTGGGAATTACAGACATTATGCCTTACTTACAATGAATATAAACACTACAGCCTGTAATCTCTAAGCTTAGCCGTTCGCTGCGCAATAGTTACATTATTCACACAGCCATGTATTTCTGCATGCAGCGATTCGCACAACGATGCTTCGCATTAAGTAGATGTCAACTACAGTTGAGTCTGCCTATATCTTTTTTATATGTATCCTTTGGGTAGCACAGTGGTGGACATGCCATGCAGTGAAGTTCCTTGAATATTTGACCAAATTGCTTCAGTTCTTATTCCGGACCTTCAAGCTTTAGTTTTTCCACAGGTAAACAATCTCCGCGTAACGTGGGTTATCAGTGTGTCGCAAGCGACGTAGCAGTGATGGGGATTTCTACGGTACTGGTATTTTGGATATGCTCAAACTAGGGCATTCAAAATAATTTTAGCTTCTCTTTAGCTGTATCTAGATATCTTTGAGCTATCTTTCGGGTCATTGCGTGCGGAAGCAATCCTTGTAAGCCTGAGCCAGGAAATCTCGTGTCGACAAACCCTTAAACGTGTTCTTCGCAGATCTGGCAATTAGAGTGCACATATTTCTAAATGTTCACCGCGCGTGTGGTGTCTGACCACACGAATACGTTAGGTTGGAACCAGCCGATGTCATATGTGCTTTCAGTGCGTATATTGCATCTACAGTTAATGTCATAACCGACATTCGTACTGCATTTCCCAAACTTTCTTACAGATCATGATTTTTTTTCTTTTACTATCAGACGGAATTTTATCTTGACTTTGAGCTATGCCATAACATATTCAGCGGTCATTTGTTTCTATCGTCACAAGGAAAATTCGTCCTCAACCGCTATTGCTCTCTTCATTGTAACATTGTCCAAGCGAACAGGAAGAACAGTGGCTTAAGTTTAGGAGTCTATATATTCCAAGCCGCATGCTGTTCATTGTGCTTTTGGTATCGCACATACATGCTAGGACTAAGAATTGAGGCGTGTGCCGAAATGGATGCGCTGCTTTATGCATTAATCCGTACTCCTAGTAGGCCACGAAAGGTGCGCTAAAACCTTCATAAATACTAACGATAGGTGGGGCGTTGAGCGCGCTAACCGCGCAGCATTTCTCAATGAGCTTGTGAAGCCTCTTGCTTTTGACGAAATTCTTCCACTACTGTGCTCCTTCCAAATGGTCCAGTTACTCAAAGCCTTAAAATTGAATAGTATACAGCGATATTCAACAAAAAGGGGTAGTCTTTCAAACTCACGGTCTGTCGTTTTCGTAATCCTCTATTCAGGACGGAACAGACTGCGTGCTTCTCAGAAGCCAACTTGGCGCCTTTCATGTAATGATTTCGTGTAACCCCCCCCCCCCCCCCCCCCAAAAAAAAAAAATGCGCTCGTTGCAGGCTCCCCTGTTACACGTTCACCATGTGTTGCTTCCGACTACAATCGTGCAAGTATGTGCATTTGCCCAGAGAGTTCAAGAATTGCAGCTGCAAAAGGGGTTGCATGGCTACCTAAGCTTACGCTCTCCCAAATTCCTCGTGCAGTATACTCCACAGTGTTTCAGTTATGTGCACGTATACGTTGGCTCTAATGTGGGCTGCTTCGCCTTCGCTGAAAGAGAAAGGAGAGTGAGGGACAAATGTAGGAGAAGGCACCGAGGAGGATCCAACTGTGGTGACACTGAATATACCTAGCATACCCTGTGGCCCACTTCCTCCCTGTTTTACAGCTCTCGCAGCGAAAACTTGACGGCTGGAAAGCGCGTATATGCTGCTTCAAGGCAGGACCTCGGCTAAGAGTGCGCGCGCGTGCCTGTCTGGGGCTCTATCAGTGCCGCCGATCGGACGCAACCGCCGGAGCTTACCTCATACCGCATTGCATACCCGTGAGGGGCGGAAAGTGGTGGTGGTGGTGGTGAGGGGGGGAGGGTGCACTCTGTCCCCTCGCACCAAGAGGTACACAGCTCGTTTTCACGACGCCGGCTTCGACGTCGCGAGTGCGGTCGCATGCAGGGCCACGTCGAGAGCGAAGCAAAACGCAAAGCGGAACAAAGCGCCGGAAGAAAAGGCAGCAGGGACGCGATTGGAGGATCTTAAGACGTGTCGTCGTCGTTCGGTAGCGCGCTCCCGTGCCACGGTAGGTAGGAAGGGCCGAGAAGTTATGGGATCCGGCGTCGTGGGAGGTGCCGACTCGGACGGCGCGTAATGTCCCCACCTCGGCCACCCCCCCCCTCCCCCTCCCCACCACCACCACCACCGCTGCCTTCGAGGAGACGCGCGACACCACTGCATATGCGGTTACTGCTGCGGCATCGGTGGCCAGTGGCACGACCACCCACCGGCCGCTGCGCCGTCTTCGCCCCCGGGGCTGGCCTTCGACCGTAGCCCGGCTTTGCTTCGCTCAAGCCTCTCTCTTTCCTGCAGCGTCGCCAGAGATCTGATCTCCGCCGGCGACCCGACGCCACCGCGTAAGGCCTGTCGTAGATAGGAGGATGAGGCTGCGAGGGGGGCGAAGGCAGGGTCTCTACTCCTGGCTTCGCACTATGGGATACGTGAGCGACTGGAGCCGAGCCATTCACCTGCGTTTCTCAGCCGTCGTCGGCTTTGGCTTAGCTTGACCACCGGATTCTCTGGGTTTCTTTCGTTGTCTTTCTTTTTCCTCAGCGTTCTTTTTTTCTTGTCGTCTGCTTCGTTGTCTTCTGCGCGAATCGTCTGTTTATAGCTCCTGCTCTTCGGAAGTCTGAAGCACGACTAGCCACGGTACGTCCATCCACGCTTGTCACGTGCGGAGGCCGTTATCTTCAGGCCGCGGCTTCTTCCTCTCCTTCAGTCCTTTCAAACACAAGAAAACGTCGCTGTAGCGATGCGCCGATTGGTATACGACGTCGACGAACTGGCAGTTGGCGCAGGCCTCGTCTGCGGTCGAGATGCGACAGCCGGGTGGCTCAAGCTTCGCGCCAAGAAGAGGCCGCTCCCGTTCTTTGTTTCGTTTTGCTTTGCTTTTGCTTTTCTTTCTTTATCTTTCTTAATGAATGCTCTTCTATTTGTTTACCACCATATATAGCTCTCCTGCGGCGTCCGGCTGTTTATTTCTTTGTTTCACAAAGCTTTAAAGCGGACGGAGGTGCTGGGACAGTATATCAAGTCAAGGCAGTCGGACTGCCGCTGGCGTGAGCGGTGGAAAGGCGCGGTGATGGATTGCGTGAACGGCAGTAAAGCTGGTCCACGCCTCTGCAGAAGTGCGCCCCCACCGTGCTGGTTGGTATCTTCGCTATAGCTGTCGCTGAGAGTTTGGCGGCCGCCCTGGCGTCCTGTGCTTACTTTAGATAATGCCTACCGCAATTTGGCCTGACTACCCCTATTTGCGCCGTATTTCAGGCGTCGCGATATGAAGAGCCAATGACGTGTTGAGATGGCTTGCCTATCTAAGAAAAGATTCGAGCGAAAGGGAGGCTTGCTTGTATGTACCGTGAGGCACTAAGCGAAAGTGGGTCTCCAGATAACCCCCACCCCCTCCCTTTCTCGCTTTTCCCCCAACACAGAAACACAAACAGACACATTTTGTTGCTTTAGGATTCGTCACTATCGATTACAGTTGCATTACTTTCACAGAGGTTATACCTTATTATGTCGGCTGGCTTTGCATTTTAGCCCACATCCGCTTAGCATATGGTAACATTTAGCGCAATGCTACACCTTTGAATGCACCAGTGACTGCCTTAATTAGTCGCAAAAGTGCTGGCGTCCTGGACAGATTCAACATGCATATCTGAAGTCTTTGATATCTTTTTAGAAGAGATCGTCATTGTGTCGCTGAATATGCAGTCATAATAGGTAGGGCTGGGTGAATATTCGTAATTTAGAATACGAATCGAATATTACGCACTAATCGTTCGTATTCGAAAAGAAACTATTCGGCATATTCGAATACTTCAAACTAACGACACATTTTCAACAGTCGAGTGTTCAAGTCGTGTTACAGTTCTCCGTCTGATAATCAAAGTATCGTAAATTATCAGACGTGGAACAACGACATAAATTTTCGAAGGGATGCAGAAACTAAATAAGTAATGCAAATAAGTAACGCGGCAGAAAGCAGAAGGCATGACGGTGTCCATAGCTGAACGCTACATACAATATGTCCTTTCAATGTCCTGAGGCTTCTTCGTGCCACTTCGTGCCAAGCATCACGATGCTTCAGTCTCCGAGTCATTGTGGCTGGTATAATAGGATGCGTGGCTTGCACTCAACGGAGATTATATCGACGCCCAGTTCCCACGCGGTTTGTTCAAAACACTTAGCCCGGGCGTAAGCGTAGGCTGATTTAAAAGTGCGTTAGACTACAAGCGAAGAAACGGATTGGTTGGACTCTGCAGTTGTTTCAACACCTTGCCATGGTTGTAATTATGGAAGCGGTTAACGACGCTTCTAGAAACCGCTGCATACTCTTGAAGAAGGAACGCGGCGAGGAAAATTGAGCGCGGCTGTGATCTCCGCCTTGCGGTTTTATTCCGAGTGTGGTAACAACCTGTACGACCCGTGGTTGGCGCGCTCCACATATGACGTCTTCCCACGATGACCGTCGAAAGGGTACCGCTTATGTATAGACAATTCGCGGTCACTTACACGAGTCGAAAGCCCGCATCGCGCGGCTTCTCTTTTCCCTGCGAAGAGCAGCCGCCCTTTTACGACGTGGGAAATGCCCTATCGCGTACCCACTCCCACGCATATGCAGGGGCGGCTTCTTGATCTCTGTGCTGCACAAGGTGCTTGTTCTCCGCAAATGAACTCTCTCGTGGCAGGACGGCGAAAACGCGCCTTGTGGCAACCGTTGTTGGGGCGCTACTCGCCCCCTCTTTTCGGCGGCCAAGGTCAGTGGAACGTTTCGTTTTCTCACGACCCACCCGCCACGACGTCGGCCACTTGCGGACGTCCTATTTTCGGCTGCCAGTTTTGAGCATCGCCCAGCGCCCGTTGCCTGAACCCTTAATTGTCGTGTTCCTCCCGTTATACTTTTACGCTTTCTCTCGGATTACGTAATTTTATGGATATTTCGCACCACGTAGACGAAAAGGTGCAAGCGCGGTGAAGATTCTCTGCACCCTTGAAGGTGCCGGTTTGTCCCATGCGTCACACCCTCAGCTTTAAGGATGTGAAAAAAAGGCGTTACTGTACACCACATCAAGTTTAAACCTGCTACGAAAGAAGCCGCAGTTGAAAAGTGTGTACTAACTCTGACCACCTGGTGTGGATTAAAATATCTGACTTTCGAGAGCTATAAGCATTGATAGCTGTGAAAGCTTATTTCATTCAGTTCGCTTGTCGTACACGTTTGTTGCCGCAAAATGTCCCCATCAACGATTCGACCAGCACCCTAAGGGACAGACAACCGCTCAGAACATGAATCGAAGTAACCCCGTTGATGGAAAGATTGCCTATCGTAATTGCTGAACCGAGCCATAATTTTCTCATTGAACGTGGATTTATATTGTAAAATTTTCACTAAGAGTCGCGAAAAATCATCTCTGGCGCCCCACACGGCAAAAACATGAAGATCCACAAGAGGCCTATCACGTGACCTTATATCAGTGTACGCGGTTCCTGGTTTTTTTATTAGTATTGAATGCAGTGTATACACTTTTTTCTGTCATAAGGTTTTTTCTAACTTACAATGGTGCAGACAGGCCTTTGTTTGTAGTGAGTAGAAAAGTGACGCTACCTTCGCCTTCGTTTTCGAAGAGTTGGCTTGGCTCGTCTATCGGACAGAACAACGACGACGGTGCCAGCCAGCCACGACGTATATATAGGCGTGTACTTGGGAAAAACTTGGTACAAATATATAAAGGTCTGTACAACAACGCGAACTTATTGTACCAGCTTCTTGTTTTCAAACGTGGTTGGCAAGGTCGAAATGTAGGTGGTTAGCCACAGTTTTACACTCACTGTGTGATAGCGGAACGATGGCCGTCTTTCACAATTTGCGAGTCGGGCTATCGACATCGCTCTGACTTCTCAGCGTTGCTGGAGGAGGGACTGTTACTTTTTTAGAGGCTGCTCAGATCGAAAAATTCCGGTTACTAAATATCCACGAGCTTTTGGAAGCAACCGCTGCAGGTGTAAACACTACCGGGGGTGAGCATTGTGTTGCGCCATAAAAAACTACGACATTAAAAATCGGCTGGCAGTAGCTTTAAGGGTGCTAAATACTTTGAAGATATGCACAGGATAGCTCGTCTGGAAGTAACCGTAGTAGTGTATAAGGACGGGGGTCAAATTCATAAAGCTTCTCGTTAGTAAGTTCTCTTTTGCCATCGGCCGGTCGCTTTCGCTGATGTTATGTTCATCATAAGAATTGGCTGGTATTTGCTTTTAAGAGCGATTCTATTGGGTAAGATCTTTTTGTGAATATGGGCCAAGAACTACTGAGTACAAAAAAGGCAAGTCGTCCTAAAGAGATCCCGACGATATTGAGCGTGATCGCGTTGTTATCCTTTCACCGGCACATCTAGTCTTTCGTCTGCGTCTTTCGACGTAACGTCTTGGTGGAGGTGCGGGATAACTTGAAGGAGTGCGTGGATGATTAAACAGCGCAAAAGCGACGTGTAAATGCGATACAAGAGGTAGACTGGACAGCGTTCAGTCACTATAACTTTCGTATCCTGTTTCCGTCTGTTTCTCGCGGTTCAGTCAATGACGAAGGCGTACGCACAAGCCCGCCTAACTTCCTGTTCTTTTTAGCAAACAGTTTTATATCTGCGCGAAAAAACGACCACAGATAAAGTGCTTAGGGTGCGAGGTATTAACATAATTTCTGGCACAGACCTGTCGCATAGCTCTATCCTGGGAAGAACAGGAACTTAGAAGAACTTGGTGGGCGAGTTGGTGCATATTAGCAAACAGTTTTATAACTGCGAGAACAAGCGTGCTCCCTCTGTGGTATGCACCAAGCCACCTAGCAGCAAGTTCTTCTAAGTTCCTGTATTTCCCAGGACAGAGCTATGGAACATGTCTATGTCAGGGATTATGTTAATGCCTCGCACCCTATATTTTTCCCCAAAACTGTAACGTGCATAGTGCATCACGACGTCTTTTTTTTTTGTCATCTTTGCTCGTCATGTTGCAATGTCTTTAGGTCACCGATTCCATTCTGTAATTGCAGTCCACCCTTGACTTTTCGATCCGTTCGTACACAAGGCTGCTTACTTCAGTTAAAGCCATTGAAGGCTGGATGAGCTGCATTTGACCGAAGACACAAATTCAAAAGCTAGCCGTGACATCATGAGTTGTTTCTTGTGTTTGTACTACCTGCCACCTCTGGAAAGACGTACTGAAGAACGAGAGACCGTTAGCAAAAGTCAATGAAATTTCATTTATAAGGTTAGCTCACGTGTCTCACCGTGGGCGCTATTCACCATGGTGAACCATCGTGGCAACTAATACCAAACTACAAGTTTATTGAAACTTTTTCTCGGAAGACATAAAACACGTATGCTCAATGCATCAAATGGATGGATAGATAGCTGAAGAGATATTACGAACACTCAGTAATAAACGCAGTAGCTGCTAGTGTCACAACACTCGCTCGTTATTTTTACTTCACTGTAGCGCTTACTAACGGTCGTTAAGGTCAGTGGTATATACGCTAACAAAGCATTGAACTTTCCAGAATTTCATTGCCCTAAAGAGTGACGTCTTTTCGTTGTGTGTGTTCCCTGCTATTCGCTCCTATTAAACACCCAGCTAAAAGCCCACCGGGAACGTCGCGCCATCTGTCCACGAAGGCACTTACTACGATTTCCCATCACGTTCTCAATATGGCAAAAGCGGATGGCACGGCCAGCGCGGGTCTTCCTTATCGTCAGTCCATACATGCACGCCGACCGCGTAAGGGGGAGCCAACGACTTCTCCGCCATCTAATGAGTTCAGCCAATTACGCCGGAGCCGTAACTCGTGTCCCCGTCCGGATTATACGCCAGCGCGCCTACGGCCACCGCTTACATTTTCCGTTTTCCCACGGGCGTCCCTGCGGTCTAAAAGGAGGAGAAGCATCTTCAGACGAAAGCGTTCTGATCATCTATGCGTTCTCACGCTGCCCTAGGACGACCTCATTTTTAAGGCAGGTGTAGGTTACGGCTCTTCGAGGCGGGGATCGCTTCGGCTTAAATAAGGAACAGCCGGCTGCATTTACGACGGCACAGTGCGGTATAGAAGGGCGAAATAATATCGCCGACAAGTCTTGCATCCATATGCCATACGCATCTGGGGACTGTGTGGCTGCCCCCTACCGTCAGTCTGCAACTTGATTGCCCGGATGTGCGCGCCATCAAGCGGGAAGGGCGTCAGGAACGTAAAATTGTGCACTAACTCCGGATAGACCACAGTGCATCGGCATTTCTCTTATAAGTGCACTGGCACAAGCGTGGTGCAATTTGCAGGAACTGTTCATGAGCGTTGGTCGGGCCTCGAAGCTGACCGAGATGTGCTTCCACGCAACTAGTCGGCAAGCAGAAAGCGTTCAGAGAGCGTACCGAGATCATTTAGCGCTGTAAATCGGCGTGGAAGAACAGTAGTCATTGTATGATGAATGGGAAGCAGGTAGTCCGAGTTTCAAGAACTCGGTCGATCGGCTTATGCACACTTGATGGAAATAGTAACCTACTTGTGTTTTAGGGAGACACTTCACATTGCATGCTTACGAAAGTTGTCTGCAGTTCAATGCGAACTGCCAGGCGCCCTGTGTGATCAGTGTGAACTAAATGCAGAATACTTATGAGCTCGGACTACTCATACTAAAGCTGGATGAATGATAACCTCTTAACTAGCATTGGGGATGCAGGGCACGATAAACCACAATGTCAAATGAGGTAAATTAAATAACGAAAAAGATTCCTGTCTCCTTTATTTTTTTTCACTGCCTATGTATATCTTATGTCATAACTTGCTTCATGCCTTCAAATATCTGCCCCTGGAGCTTCATTCTTGTTTTGAAGAAACAGAAATTGCAGCAGGTAAATTAAATAACAAAGAAGATTCCTGACTCCTTTATTTTTTTCACTGCCTATGGATATCTGATGTCATAACTTGCTCCATGCCTTCAAATATCTGCGCCTCGAACTTCATTCTTGTTTTGAAGAAACAAAAATTGTAGCGTCAAGGAGTAAGAATTCCAGTTTTCCATTAATAGAAAACTGGAATTTTCCATTTCAAACCTGTAAGTATAGTGCGCTTAAAGATTTCTTTTCTAGAAATAAAGAAATCATTACTTAAAGCTCCCCATTTGGGAACAGAGAGAGACCGGATGGCCAGCTTTAACGAGTTCACAAAACACTATAAATTGGGAAGGGCCCATTTCCCCCGGGAACACTGCTCTATGAGTAGACGGCAAGCGACGGCATGGCGCCTCTTACAAACAGATACATATCCTACTACTTCCCAGACTGCTTCCCGGACCTTTACACGGGACAGATGTAGATTCTGTCAAGAAAGGGCGGACCTACAACATATGGTTTGGTCTTGTCCTCGGATACCCACACAGAATAAGATAAACAAGACCAGAGAGCAGTGGGAGACCGCGTTGCTCAGCTGGGCACCGGAAGACCAACTCAAGGCAATCCAGCAGGCTGAAGATGCCGCCAGGGCCCAAGGGCTCGAGGCCGCCGTCATCTAGGTAGAGAGGCCTAGGTCTCAAATCTGCTGTGCACAAATAAAGTTTATTCCTCGTCCTCATTAGTACAGGCGGAATCGGATGGTTTATCAAGAGAAAGAGAACAAACAAATATTTTGAAAATTGAACATATTAAATACTAAGCAATTGAAAAGTAAGAAGATAATTGCTTCAAGAAGCCTGTGACAGCTACTACAAGTGCGCATTTAACTGCTTATTACCCATCAGGGCGCTCAAGTACAGTACTGCTGTCTCTTTTTACTGCCTAAGGTATTCTTCGCCAAAAATGGGCCCGCAAGATGGCCTTCATATATCGCCACCTATTGGAGCCTCTCGTGCGGTGCTCTTTCCTCTCGCTTCCACTTGCTGTTGCTGTAACTCTGTACAAAGAATCGATGCTTGAAAGTTGTTATCAGTACAAGATCAATGACCCGTGCCCCACCACATATGGTGTCCTCCGCAGTAAATAATTATAAAGGATTATCGCATACACATTGAGTTTCGCACGTGCAAAAGCTGTCTCTATAGCTGTTTCGAATGAGCGTATACGAGCTATATACTGCGCCGTTCGCAGCATCCGTATGAGGTTCCTGGATGCCCCTGAGTTCGCGTTTGCCATTCTTTCTGCATCTAAGCTCAAACTGGTGAGCGTCGAGAGGAACAACAAGAAAGAAAACGCCGAACAACGCCATTCCGGCGAATTCTACATAAGGTGCCCACAATGGAGTAGGCCGATCCGCAAACACTAAACGTCCGCTTCGTTTCTTTTGTGCACGTGATGCGCGCACAGAGCGTTGTTGTCGCGGGCGCTTCATCGACCGCCCTTCTCTCGCCCCCGCGCCGCATTCCGGAGAATCTTGGCTTTTGTGCAAGGGACCAGCGAACCATATACTCTTACCTTCACGACGTGCTCGCCTTGGTGTGTGTGTGTGTGTTCTTTTCTTGCGTTGTTTATATCTCCTGCCTCTTCTGCTTTTCTTTCCTTGCCGTACACGGCGCAGGCATCTGACCGCCTTTTACGTTTACGCAAGTTCGCCGTTGCCCGCAACAATGGACACGGTGATTCCGGGGCGGGTCCCATGTCTCTGCGCGCGCGCGCGTGGTCTGCAATCGACGGGGTACTGCCCGCCTGCCTTCCCGTGCTGTGGCGGACACGAGAAGGAACTTGTGCTGCTGCTCTGCAGCCCGTTGCCAGCGATGGTCGTCGGGGGTGGCTTCGTATATACCTTGGTCATTTCGTCGGCGCTCTTGCCGACTCTGCGCGTTTGTGTTACTTTCCCCGCGTCGCCCAGGAGCAACTCTATCTGCCGGCCGCCCCACCACTGTCGTCGTCGCCGTCCCTCCTGAGAGGCGCCGTATACAGTGCGAGCTTCCTCCATGCGGACGCGTTCTTACGTCCGCATACCACGGAAAAAAATAAATAAATAAATGTTAGAACATGATTGTGCGGGGGCATTTCGCCGCCAGGTATGCGGGGGTGTTCTCCAGCACTCGTGCTTTGCGTGAAAGCCGTCTTCTTGGAACCACGTGTCGCGGCATGATGATATGAGCAACGCTGTGTGGAGCGTCCGTGCTCAACTTTAACTTTATGTTCAACTTTATGTACTGTCGTCATTGTGGTCATCTATGTAGAAGTAGCAGATGCTGCGGAGCACAAAATGTGGGGTGGCGGGTTCTCAACTCGAATGAAAGCAAGGAGTATATAATAACCACGAGTTGTATAGCTGGTATACGAAGTAGTTACGCAATGCGTTGTTCCACGAATGTGCGTGCGGAAATCTTAAAACCACAAACGAAGCAACGAACGATTCACTAGGGTCCTTAATGATACGGCTCTTATGTCCTCGTCATTTGATGCACCCGAGAGGTGAATGAGGGTATGTGGTACTTTGCTTACTCTTAGACCGTTCTGGAATCATTGCATGCTTAGTACACTTTCAAGGATGGACGCTGTTAGACGATTAGTCCATCAACTTGTGCATTGGTTATTATTCATCATGTAAAAATACATCTATAAACAGCTCGCATACACAAGCAGGCTAGCAATTGTCTCCTAAAAGGTCCACCACGCCCACCCATATGAAAATTAGAAGGAAAGGAAAAGAAAGAAGTAAGGAGAGAGAAAGAGATTAGGAAGGCACAGTACATCATGCATCCCACCACAAAGAGTATGAACACTACAGTCTACAGAGGCGAGTATAGAGTCCCATAGTTGACAGAAATTCCAACAGTTTTGTGAGCCGCATATCGAGTTGAAACTCGACCTTTAGGAAAGGAAAAAATATAATTGATAAAGCTCAAGTTGCTGGAACTTGTTCAGCATTACAGCGCGACACTTGCTGAAAGTTGGGGGTTCTAAAAGCATGTGCTCAAATGTTTCGCTGTGGCAAAATTTAACACACACCGGACTACACGCTTTAGCCGGTATAACTCTATGCGAGGAAAATTTTATGCGTGTAGGCTGTAGGGCCCGGTGTTTGTGTGACTGTCCTTAGTTTGATAGCCGCAGATAATCGCTCTCCGTCGCATTAACTTGATTGGAAGACCGGCGATTCAGCAAGCAAGATGATCCTGGACCACCGACCTCTCCATCCAACGGCGTAATATTTTCTGAAATCGCTATCTGGTGTCAGTTATTATTCCTCTTTTTTTTTAAATATCGACTGGCCTATGCGATCGTCTTTGAGCATGTCTCATTTTCGCTGTGTGTAAATGTCTCCAGGAAACCTTCCATTTCTCTAATCTTTATATTCCCTACCTCCCTTCCCCACTGTAGACTAGCCGTACGGACGCCATTTCCGAGTAACAACCCTATACAAAAGATTCTAACATATGAAACTCAGATCACAAATAAAATGGTAGGAACAGATATAAGAAATAAAACAAGCAATCCAAACGCGGAAATTCCTAAACCTAATGTATAAGCGCGAATACGCCACTTATATATATATATATATATATATATATATATATATATATAGGGGTTTTCTTCAAAGTTCAGCACGCTGGACCCGACGTAACATACACAGGAAAGAGACGACGAACTTTTTGGGAGACTTCTTTTACTTAACGTTTTCGGCTGGTGGACCAGCCTTCGTCAGAGTACAGTGCTCTGTACTCTGACGTCAGAGTACAGAGTACAGTGAGAGTCAGAGTACAGTGCACTGTACTCTGACGAAGGCTGGTCCACCAGCCGAAAACGTTAAGTAAAAGAAGTCTCCCAAAAAGTTCGTCGTCTCTTTCCTGTATATATATATATATATATATATAGTAAGCTTATATAACTTGCCCTATCATCCCGCAATTGGCAAAGAGGACTTAAGGGAATAAAAATCGAGAGATAATGGAAAAAGGAAATATTAGTTCCCAGCGCAGTCATTGCAACTAAGCGCTCGTATATGTAGTTTAACCGAATGTTGCAGTTAGAGAACCAGGTATATGAAAAGACATCCTATCAGGCCAACAGCAATCTGAAGTCACGCATAACTGCGACAGTTTGGTCATAGAATAAAGAAGCAGTTTTGGTTTGGTCACGGATAATTGCGGAGATGAAAGCCGCGTGCCCCCAGCACATACCATACCTATGTCAGGATCTTCAAGTGCGAGACAAGGCAGCTGGCGCCACCTCGTAGTAGCGGGCGTCAACGTATGCCGGAGCGTATAGGAATGTTTCAACTCTTGGCGCCTTATATATAAGATGGTTTAGGATGTGTTGCTCTGCCCCAACGAAGGTAAGTATCGAGTGCATTCTTAAAAGTACAGCTTGGAAATGCGTTAAAAACACTACAGGCGAATCAAACTTTGGATACATTTCAATTAACCTAGAGTTTGAAGTGCGCGATCTTGAATTATGGCAACTTTACCATTATTTCTGTATAAGGCATTCAGAGTGGTAATGAAGCAGTAGTGATGGGGTGAAAGCTAGCTACCGGGAATGCACAATAAGCGTGACTGCTGGATTTTCACAAACCGTTCCACAAAGGGGGACGCGGCACTTTGGCACCGAAACAGGCGCAAAACCAATTTTCGTTGACCTTATACCTACCTACCTTCCCAACTTCTTTTCGCACCTGTTTACGAATTTTGGTAGCACAATACCCTCAACTTACATCGTTATCCGAGTTTAAGAAATGAAAACTGAGCGCCCAGTTTTTTGAACTGAGGAGAAACAACCCAAATTTCTGCTCTTTGTTACGCGAGAGCTACGCGTTCGATCACCGCCATCTTAGTCTCGTTTGAAAGAGCGCGTTTAAGCGTTCTTCGTATTTTTTTTTTCTCGGTAAGCAACACTGAGCGCCTTCTCGGGATTTAGAAGCCACATCCGGGTTTCATCATCTCGCAGGAGGAGAGAAAGGTGGCTTCCGCCGACTGTAAGAAGTAGGTTTTTGATTTACGGCCTCATTTTACAAAGCTGAAGTGGGAGATAACGATGCATAAAAAGTTTTGCCACTAAGTTTACAAGTGCGTAACATTGCCCCCAGAGTAAGTATTGAAGTTCTGTGAACTACCCATTTGTTAGTGCTGCACTGAAGCGGGCAAATGTGATGTATGACTTTACAGGCCTATACCTGCAATTATTCCAGTATTTCTGATAGCTTCTCAAGCACCCTCCACTCGCAGATTACTGGTATATTTTAGACTGCTGTACAATTTATGAAATTTGCCCGCTTTAGGTGACTTAACAGGCGCAGTTTATAAGTGCGCCACATTGTTTTTCATTGCTCAATTACTGAGCTGCAAACTCCATGCAGCAGTAATTTTTTTAAAATTTTGTGAGTTTCAATACCCTTTGTAAACTAATTGATTGCCGAAATAAGAAATACGCTCCTTCTACAGTTCACATATTTATTTATTTTTTTCTTTTAGTTGCAATTAGTCTCCTCAGATGTGGTGCAGTGGAAGCTGTAAAAAATTTTTTTTTCTCGTTCCCATCAATTTTATGTAGCAGCTTCTGGAGTAAAGCTGCTTCTTGATGCCTTACAAGTTTTTTTTATAGGTAATACCTGTACAATTACCGCAAACAAGCAGTTTGGTAGTCTGTAGACAGCATGGTCAGGCTGACGCTCTTACACACATTTCAAAAAATCAAATCAAAAGAACTTTTATTATTTAAAAAGGTGGTAGATATTGGGTTGAATATAGAGAAGGAAGTCCCATCGCTTAAGGCTGCAAGGAGACCTTCTGTTTTGAGGTACACGAAGAGAAGTGAATAAGCAACAGTGATAATACATTAGCAACGACTAGTTAGCACACCTATTAAACATAATTCACCTACAACAAATCAACAAAACGGTACTAGTAAACATGAGCATCGTGAACTCAACCTTCTATTAAAGACAGGATGAATTTTTCTTAAGTGTAACAAAAGATACACACTGTTTTAAATCGTTAGGCAGGTTATTCCAAAATGCTACCGCTGCAAATTGGGCCGCGTATATTCCATCGTTACTGCGTACTTTTGGTGGCAGAAAGTTGTTATTCAAAGCAAACCTGGTGTTATTGGAATTGTCAAGTGCATCAACTGGAATGAGGTTTTTTATAGTCTTGCATAGTGCGATGATTAGGTGATATTTAACCATAAGTGTTAACGGAAGGATTTTATATTCCAAAATTAGTGCAAAGGCGTTGGAAGTGGAAAGGACTGACTGGTGATTAACCGAATGGCTTGGTTCTGTAAACGCTGTAATGGAAGTAGATGTGTCTGGATACAGTAAGTAAAATGGCTGGGAATGAATGCGTAGTATTATGTTAGTAAAGTAGGATGTATAAAGTATTGTCACGCATTTATTAGGATTCTTATCCCGTAGGTGCTATGTTGCTATCTTCTAAAATGTTGATGTTGATTTCCCCCATAGTGGCAACGCCTTTCTGTTCCACAGCCAATGTGCTAAGTAGCGCATCAAATTCATTACAAAAATCTGATACTGATGATGATGGTGAACGATAGATGCAGCCAATAATAATTTTCTTTGTGCTTGGGGGAGACGGTGACTGTGAATTCTATCCATACTGATTCGCAGTTTTCGCAAGAAAGCTTAAGATCGGTGCTCCGTTTATAGGACACAGCAGATGAGATGAATATAGCGGCTCCAACGTTTTGGCTCGATAAATGAAAACAATGTTCGGAAGCATATGAGGAAAAGGAAAGAAATTCTTGCCGTCAGGAGAAAACCATGTTTCTGACATGCAGATGAATGAGAAGGTATGGCGTATAGCGACGTCAGCAGAGCATAGATTTTGTCATTATGCTTTTTTAGTACTGGGCACATTGAAATGAATAGGCGACATACAATCTTCGGAGAGAAAGCTTTTCATAAGTTGAGAAGAAAAGTGAGATTTCATGGTGGAAGTAGCCTAAGGTACTCGCAAGTAGTTCTTACCTAACGAAAGATAGAACGATCAACGGAAGATTGACAGATCTGCCTCCGAAGTTATACGGTAGACATGGCTCTCGTTTTTGTTTTATGGCTTTGATTTGGCAGTTGCTGTTCACAGATGTTGCCAGGCGTTTTAATTTTTGAGTGATAGAGCTTTAGCAAAGAGCTTTTTGTTTTCGTCAGTAAGATGGTCGTTAGCATAAATCTAAGTGCACGGGTGTTTTCGCATTTCGGCCGCATTTCGATAAGGGGGGGGGGGGGAGCAAATGCGAAAATACCCGTGTACTTGGATTTAGGTGCACGCTAAAGAATCCCAGGTGGTCCAAATTTGCGGAGTCCCCCACCATGGTGTGCCTCATAATCAGATCGTGGTTTTGCCACCTAAACCCCCATAATTTAATTTTCTTAATAAATTGGAAAATTACGTAGGCCAGAAAATCCAAGGTCCTTGGCGCCCACGCGGGCCTTTTGGTACCTTACTCACGAATTCTTGCTTCTTAACACGCGAATGGAACCTAGAAAGGATGTTTTTCTTGTTCGGGCCTGCTTTAGTCGGCATGCGACGCACGACCTCAGTGTCGAGGACGGGGCAGTTAATCTTCGCACCCAGAGCTTTGACAATTGCTACACAATCATCGCCATAGCTGCAAAAAAATCCCCTTGAGCCCCACGTTATTCAGCCTATAGAATACTGCTCCCGTCCTCGAACTATTTTCGTCAATATTTCATTTCCAGGCTTAAGTTCCTTGTTTGGCGGTCTTAAGACAAGTGTTTTCTGCCCTAAGGCTTCTCACTAAAGAATCGAGCAGCTGTGCACTTGAGGAGAGAGTCTCAACATCCGCTTTTAACTCGTCGACGACTGTATCAGCAGAGCCAACTTTGTGCGTGTATTTTCTCAACAAGTTGGTTTACCATTTGTTCCATCGATATTTCTGACCAAGCTTGCAGCTGCTGAACCGTTTTTGCTAGTTCTGCGTACGACGGCGTGCCAAATAATATCCTTTGAAAACACATTCGGTAGTACCTTCGGCAGCAGTATAGCTACAACAAAAAGTTTTTGTTGTATACGTGATTTGTTTACCTACAGTCGGTACATTTTGCTAAAGCAAAAGGACAAGTTTATAAGAATTCCAACCAGCCTACTTCAAATCCATAAACTGTCTATAGGATATGTGCAGTTAATTTTCATAATGGAATGTCTTATCTGAAAGAGCTCTCCACCTGTCTTGCAGGCCCACCTGTTCCTCAACGGGCGGCGAAGCAGGAATACCGTGCCAGAACTTTTTCTTTTGTTTTCTTCCCTTTCTCTGTTTCAATGGAGACCCGTGTAGTGCGCGTATACATTGGATGCACGAACGTATACAACATGATGTTGGCACGCACCGAGCTAGATCGTGGAGGGGGGTAAGAGTCGTGATGCCGTTCCCCTCCGGTTCACGGTCGTTTTCTCTCCGAACGCCACGACGCGCATTCCGGCGATCCCCGCTTCCCTGTTTCGTGCGGATGATGCGCACCCAAAGAATGAAAGCAGATACGTACAATCGATGCCGATTCGTGGTGAACTGCGGAGGAATATTGAGCAGTTGCGGGCAACCCGCGGGTTTTGTGCGCGGTTCGAACCACCGTGGGAACTGCGTGCGGGAAAGCGTTATAAATGACCGGCGGCGGAAAGCGCATCCTGCAAACGCGCGTACATCCGTCGCGATCACACAGAGCAACCGAGTCAAGCTCTTGTGTTTTTGTATAGAGACAGAAAAGTGAAGAACATGCTGGGAGTTCAACCAGACGCATGTGCGGTTTACTATCCTACACCGAGGAAAGAGGTTTAGAGGAGGAAGATCGAAAAAAAAAACGAGAAAAAACACTGAGGGTGTCGCTATGTCTGCAGATGCACATGGAAACTACAGTCGCCCATTGAGGTCTGTCGGCTTGCAGTAGCAAGCCGACAGACCTCAATTGCAGCAATGGGTATCGCTTTCTGAATTGGTGAGACATGTGGCCACGGTCCAATATACTTTTGTCGTCGTTAATGATCTCTAAACCAGATGATATCACGTGATGCTCAGTAAAAAGGAGCTTCTCGTCATAAGGGGGACAGATGTAGGGGAGATGTTTAATCGACTCCTCACACGAGCAGTGTCGCAGGCAGGTGCGTCACTCATCTCAACGATGAAAGAATTACTCTTTATAAATGCCACACCCAGATACAAGCGTCAATACATTGTTGCATCGCAGCGGAAGAGGCCTCGTAGCCATATGGCGCTTCATGGAAGTGTCGAGATTTCATAGGCGACAATTCGAGAGACCGGGAGAGTTCCAGTCCGCAGAGTGCCATTGAGCCAGTGACCCGAGTTTTTTGAAGCGTCTAAACAGACGTTCCTGACAGAGGTATCCGATCTGTATATATACACGGCCCACCTTTACTTCAATGAGGTTGAACAGCACCACTATGATGCCGAAGCGAAGAATAAGCTCAACCTGCCGATGATCTGGGCTGCTCATACGAACAGCGCGCCATTGGCGTGCTGCGAAATTCGTTATAGATGCTTCGCGAATTAACCGCCTTCGTAGTAACGAAATAAGCAAATTAATTTAAGTTAGGTTGCTTAAGTTTCCAAAGCAACACGTTGAGACCTTGAGAAACGCCGTGGTGGAGTCTCTGTGTCAGTTTTAACTACCATTCGTATATTTCTTTTTTTTAACGCGGACCCAAAGAACAGTGTGTGAGAGTTGTTGCATTCCAACTCCCCTTCGAAATGCCACCGCCGCCGCACCTGGGAGCCGAACCCACGCCCTCGTGCTCAGAAGCAAAACGCCATGTATAACCAACGTCGGCGGAGTATAGACGGAGGCAAATAACGCTGTTCGTACGGGTCGGCATTAGCTTGACGAAAGTGCACCGGATGCGGAGCCTCGTCCACTCGACTAGCAAACGTGCGCGGAAAGATATATCGTGCACTATATCAACGCTTTTTTTTTTCTTTTCATTTTATTTTTCTTTATTTCTATCATTGTTAACATATATTTTTTTTATGCACCGCGAGCAAGTAAGGCAGCGTTTGCAGGTATATCCTGCTGGTCACTTTTCTCTCTTCTCCCGGCATCATCGGCGTGCGCGCGTTCCATCAACCAGTCGGCTTGCGCACCATGCACGGCGGGGTCGGGTCAAGCGCCATCCGCCTTCTTCAAAGAGCGTGGCGCGCCAGGATGCTTCCCCGCGGGAGCATCTCCGCACTCGACGAGTGCCAAACGCGGCGAGGGATCTTTTTTTTTTATCCTCGGCTCCTTTCTTTCAATTCACGCCGGCCTGCGTATATACACAGCTCCGAGGGTAACGTAAAGTAAGGAATGAGGAGAGAGCGGAACGCACTGCCTGCGCATGGTGGACATGGAACGGTATGAGTATATAGCCTGGCGGTTGCAGAGGCGTGAGGCGGGGTGGGGAGGTGAAGCATCGTGGAGCGCGCATGGGTGGCTTGTCGCTCGGGCGATGAAGGGAACGCTGCGTGCAGGCTGTGATCAGCACACGTACGTACACCGACGCACGCTTTGAATGTGGGGAGTACTCATGTGCCATGAGCGAGTACATACGTGGAAGAGGGAGGGGAGGGTGGGGGGCGGGGGGGGTTGGCATGCAGCCTTCGACGGACGCGGCGAGTAGACCTCGTGAAAGACTCCGCCACCGCCGCCGCAGGTTGGCGGGGTCACGACGCCGATGCACTCTCATACCACAGGGAATAATTTCGGAACCGCTGTTTCAATCAATGTTTCTTGAGCGTTTAATTTTTGGGGGCATTTTTCTTTCTTTCATCTAATCGCGGCAGCCCAAGCGCGGGTCGAGGCGGTGGCTGTGTAACACCATGACTTCTAGTCGGTGGCTTGCTTCTTTGGTGGCTCCTCTTGACCGGCTGCTTCAGAAGTTGCGCGCCTACAGGCTCTGTTCGGCGCGGCGCTCCTGCCTCTGCTGCTGTTGCAGGACGGGGCTTTACTGCTCCACGCACGCTGAGCGCGCGCCCTCTGTCCGTGTGAGCGTGCCGCGCGGCGTGATAGCGCCGCCCCCTTGGAGCGTGCTGCGCCGCGGGACTCCAGTGCTTGACGGCAGAGTCAACTCAACAACAAAACGCTGTACTATGAAGTGTACGCGTGGCTTCGTTGTATGGCAGGAAAAGAAAAAGTTATAGTAAGAAAAAGAAATAATAAAGACAATAAAACGTGGCACGAAGAAGGGGGCATCCTCCTTCGGTCTGGAGAGCGTATGCGTTTCCGCGGGTTCTCAACTCTACCTCCCCCCCCCCCCAACCTTCGTCGTACCCCCTGCGCCGGTCGCTGTCATGTTATTATTTATAAGTATTCGTGCGTGCAAGCAGCGGCTATGCTGTTCGATTCTGATTTCGCTCGCCGCTCGATCAGTCGGGGCACAGTTCGAGCTTCGAAGCGGCGGCTTCGACTAGACGGCAGGCAAGGGAGCGGGGAAGAGAGGCCAGCCGTAGGAGAGAAGTGTGGAGGCCGAGGGGAAGGCGTTCATTCAGAAAAATTCCCGAAGCTTGTCGTGACCCTCGTTTTGCTCGCTATATATACGTTTCGTCGTTCGGATTTCGAACAGTCGATTAGCTCAGCGGTGTTCCGTTTCGAACGAAAAAGCAAAAAGGGAGGGAAGATAGTCTATAAAGGCAACGACGAAAACTCGCGCAAGATCCTGGGATGTAGAAAGCGAGAAGAGAAATGCAAAAGAGAGAGAGAAAGAGAGAGAGCAGTATAAAGGAACGACTTGTCTTTGCGCCGCAACTTCGTGAACCGGGGACGGATCAAGGGCGTAAGCGTGACCCGCGGATTGGCTTTGCGTGAAACGGTGGATAGTGCGGCCGCAGCGTGCATGCGTGCACTCCGAGGATTCTCACTTGTTCGAGGGGCGGCCACGGGGTGTGCGACGTTGCGACGGATAGTACGTAGGCGTGCGTGCCGATGAAAGGGCGTTACCATAATGCGCCGTGCCGAAAAGTAGTAGTAGAAGAAGAAGAAAGAATGATAGAAACGGAGCGACCGCCGTAAATGCCAACAGGGCGAGCACGTTTATGCCATTCCCGAGTAAGAGCCGTTGGCTTTCACTCACTCCGCCGCCATTCATCTTCACGTGGAACTGAATGACAGTTATCGGGGCTGCACTGCTTCTTACGTCCCACGATTTCTCTCAGCCCCTAGAAACAGAAAGGTGCCTTTATATCAGCGTAGCAACAAATCTGACCTCAGGGATTGCCACGACAGCCCGCCAGTGTATAGCGTCTTTCTGTGCGTTTTCTTGAGTGACGAGCCAGCAGCAACCTGCTGAACCTCTTTCTTTCTTATCTTCTTCTTCACAAAATAAAATCATAGAACATTCTTCTTGAGAACCTACAGAAGAAAGACCTTCCGCATTCGTGCTTGCAACACTCCCGAAATCTCTATTACGCATATAGCCCGCAAGGAATCTCCGCGTCTCCTTGCATTACCAAGAGACACTGCATTAATCGACGTGTTGTAGCATATCCTAGTGACAGCATATCCTAGTGGCTGAGCAATAGCCGGCTTCGACCGCCGGGCTCAACCCGCTTCTTCTAATATCCCCATTACCGTCATCACCAACACCACCATCTCCACTATCTCTCCCTAACTTTAATACGTATTTGGAGGTCTCATGATTTGAACGTATAATCTTATATACAGGTATATGCGTGCTTCCGGCAGAATCTTCGGACAGCAGGACAACTGTGTCATTCCTTAACCCTTATCGAGCTTTTAGTGTTTCTCGAAAAAAAAAAGGACAGGGAATTCTATAAAAGCTAAAATTCACGCCCTATTTTTTGACATAACCGGATGTTTCTAATAAATTTCAAGTGACTTGATCACAAAATGTTCACGTTTTGTGGTAAAGCCACTCAAAAGCCCCAGACTTGAAATTTATTCTAAGCAAAGCTCGAGGCTGTAAGGGGACCTCCTACTTCTGGACAAGCTGCTGGTTCCACCACTCTCGCACATTTTGCCGCCGTTCCTCCTGCAGGGGTGGCTCGCCCGCTAGACTTTCGGACCGAACGCATAATCCTGCCGGACATGGGCGGAGGTACTCTATGGTCCGGGCCACGCCGCGTGACCCACGAGGTCACGTCGGGGGCTCGTTTCCGGCGGACCCCGTCGTGACCCGGCGTGCCCACCGGCGGCCAACGCCACCGTCAGCGGCGGGGCGGTGGCGGCGGCTTCCGAGCACTACACCGCAACACAGTGCGCCACAGCCGCAGTAGATCCGGTTCGCCGCTGGTGCGGCGGCACTTCGCCGTTTGATTGGCGTCGGGCCAAGCGTGGCACGCGTCCACGTAGGGATCGCCACCACAGGAGGAGGAGGAGGACGAGGAGGAGGGAGAAGTAGTCGACAAGTGGGCTTCGCCGCTTTGCGAATTCTTGATCGTTTTGTGGATCCTTACAACTCCACGTAAATAACACAAGACCTATGCACTCTGCTTTGTCACGTCATGCTACTGGGACCGAAATTTTCGTTTCCAAGACCGGCGGGACGAAAGCGGTGACGTCAAAACCACTGCGACTTACTCGGTAGCATTCCCATGAGATTTTCCGGCAGTCGGCCGTAGTAGCATGACGTCATAAAACAGAGTATACAGGAATTGTACTTTTGTGCTTTCTCAGTGGCTTTGATCCTTAGCAAAAAGAAAGAAAGAAAGAAAGAGAAAGAAAGAAAGAAAAGAAAGAAAGAAAGAAAGAAGGAACGAAAGAAAGAAAGACATTTACACCTTGTTTATAATGCGAAGCAGTGATGCGATAGCTGGGGCAATATTATCAGCAATAGGTCTTGCACGCTTTCGTGTGGTATCGGTTATCGGTATCGGTAACATACGCATATGCGCACGAGCAATCTGCTTTCGAGGAGAATTCGTTGTTTAGTGGCGACTCATCTAATCCCACCGGATTCCTGGCCATTAAGCCATTCCTCCGTGGTGGGCATGAGCACTACGCGGTTATACGTGGAAACCATATCTGTGGTGCGTTTGAATGCACTTAAGAGAAACTTTCTTACCACTTATGTTCTCACTCCTCTTTCCTTATTGCTTTCATTCTGGTGAGGCCTCTAAATTATCCCGATAAAGCTTTCTGTTGCCCAGTGCGTGATACATAAAAATGTTTTTTTTTTCCGAGCGGGAATGGGAGCCCGCGAATATACGCAAAATTGCCGCGCGAGTGGCCGCTCGAGGTATACTTTTCGTGTATTCTCGGGCTTATTTCACACTCGGAAAAACACTTTTATGTAGCACGTATTGAGCAACAGAAAGCTTTATCGGGAGTTTTTAATGTTGATCTACAATTTTCTCAAGCTGTTCATCTATTTCTAACATTTTGGAAGTTGGTTATATAATTAAGAGTAATTATTTAAATGAGCGGAATGCAAAAAAAAAAAAGAAGTCTGAGTATCTGCAAGTGACGGCAGACAAAAATATCTTGGTTCTGTCGAGCTACGTGGCATTTGCATATCTTTAAATCTTGGCGCATTATAGCTGGGACACCCTGTATAACAGAACAGAGCAGCCAGTTAATACATCACTTAGAAGAGCCAAGTTGCGCGCTCAAAAAAGACAACCACAGGAAAAGGCTCTTTCCATCTCCGTCGCGTTTTCCCGTGGTTGTCCTTTCTTGAACGGGCAACTTGGTTCTTCTAAGCAATGCGCCAACTAGCCCATCAAGAAGTTTTAATACATCACACTGCGACGCACCGCTGGACTTCGCAGCAACAACGACGACAACCAAAGCGTTACTGCGCTTAGTGAATTATGGCATAGCGCGAATCTCGCTTCGCTCGCCAAGTTTTGCTCATCGTTATATCGTTGCACAGGATCGCACGAAAGAGATAAAACCTCTAGAAAGATAAGCTTTCGCACTTGATCTTCCTTGCTTATCAGCCACGCGCAAAAGAAAGGAAGAAACACCGCGGACGTTGAAAAGGAATCAACATCAACAGCGGATGTGCGGCCATCCCACGCCGGTCTTGTGCGGCGGCCCTGCATGCTTCTCTCGTTTCTTCTACGTGTTCTCTTGAAGCACAGGAGCGGGGGGGGGGGGGGGGGGGCGACGGAGTGCGAGGAGGCGGTACTGGGGTCGGTGAGGTGGTTAGGAGGGAGGTGCGGGACTTCACCAGGGTTCCAAGGCCAAACCTCGAAAACAAAAGAACAAAAAAAAACGCGCTCATTTCAGCCTCAGATTGGCGCGATTAGAAGGGCCACGCAAGGCCTCACCCACCGCGCACGCGCGCGCGCGCCACGCGAGTGCGTGAGGCTAATTTCGAAAGAATTTCCTCGCAAGTCCCATGGCTGCCGCGCTTGCTCCTGCTTCTGCTGCTGCTGCTGCAGTGCATTGCGTTTGCCCCCTTCATTACAAACCACCTCCCCGACGTATTCACCCCGCAACCTGCAGCCTCAGTCTACGCACACACACACACACTGCGTGCACTTTGCGCTCTATCCGCCTGATGCTCCTTTGATGCGCCGTCGGCATCTGCCAGCCGCGCCACCATCCTGCTTCTGTACGTACCGTATAGAACTGGCGTAGGCGCATGCGTGCCTTGCCGGATAATTCCTGTCGGGACGATCACGTCCCCGAGGCGGATGGATGATCGCGCCCCCACAACGGAATGCGGAGCTGTTTCGAAGGAATAGTTTATTATCATTTATTTATTTATTATTATTATTACTTCTGCGGCCGCTTAACGAGGGACCGATGATGGAATCGACGATTACGCGTGGGATGCCTCGTGGCGCGACGTATATGAGAGCTTTCGACGCTTTCTTTTTGCCTTACCTTGCGCGCAGACCTTGTATTTGTTTTGCCCAAATAAAGAACTTGCGCCATTGTTGAGGTTCGATGTGCCGATGACGTTCCAAGGCAGTAATGCGCGCTAAGTGGAGTGGCGACGTACTGCAGAGGTTGGGGAAGACGCCGGGGTGCCGGTACGGTTATTTGAGAATCGTGACGCGTGTGGAAGAGATATCGTGGTAGGATCGAGCGAAGGGCGGCCTGTCGACACTCTTCATTTGCTCCGCATTACTGTTACGTTCTTGTTCCGGTGTTGAAATTAACGCATCTAAGTCGGTATTCACGTTCAGGGAAAGAATTCTTAACTTCATGTACAAAAAAGAAAAAAAGAAAAAGAAGGTTTATCCTACAAGTGCGTAGGAATTGGCGATAAGCTAAACTTTCATTGATGCATTCTTACTGCAATATATTCACTACTCCTTCTTTACATCTAAGTAAGCCAAACAAAACCATAAATACCAACAATATTAAAAGCACCTATTCTTTAATATATCCCTAAAAGTCAGATTAATAACGATTGTTATCTCTTTAATTATCTTCAGATTAATTAACGATATTCCGTTCGAATTAGAGGAAGGTAGAGCTTTCGAACTTGCCCCCGCTGCTCTCGATTAAGAACGTATTGCGTTTAGAAAGGTGGACATTGGCCGATGATATATTGCTGCTCCTAATTTAAAGAATAAAACGTGGCAGATGTAAATAATTTCTTGTACTGAATAATTTGACTTTTCTGTGCTTTCTGCTCGTCATTTCATAATTAAAAACATGTCGCACAACTTGGGTGACCAGCTCGGAGATACAAACTCCGCAACTGTCGCCACATATAAAGTATCGAGAGATGCACGATTATCAAAACAAATAACACATTGCTTGTGTAAGTTGTGTTATTTCTTTAATATTAATGAGAGCCACTATTTTCGATCACGACAAAGCGCAAGAAACAAAGAAACTTGTTTTTTGATCAACGGGTGCTGAACTGGTTGAAATGATACTATTCAGATCTTGCAGTGCTACACGCTAAGTGAAAGCATTTTAAATTTTTTTTTTAATTTGCAATCTCGTTATATAAGAAGGGCAGCATTTTTACGCGTGCTGATTCCGCATGTTATGGTGACTCCTGTGCCGAAACTGAGGTAGCTCGGTTATGGGACGAGGCCGTGACGAGCTCCTTGTGGACAGACGCCAGGAGAGGCGTGCGACCTAGCCCGCACGTCCCTTTCGTGTCGTCCATATCAATGTCCCACAGCGCGACGCAATATACCTTCAACTTTCGGAATATCTCGGAAAGCTTCGACGACAGCGACGTGGGACTTTCGTAGCCGATCCAGTTCTTTCCGATCTCCCTGTAGGAGCAAATCTCCTTGAAATCCAAAAACGCGCCAAGGTCCCCAAGCGCGCACACCTCGTAGAAGGCCATGCGACCTCTCGTGCGAGTGAAGTTGCCTTCGATGCCCGGTCCGAGAACTTTTGCGGGCGCCGAATTCCTCTTCGCGGATGGCTTATTGCCGAGTTGCAACGACAGTGCTGCGAAAGACAGGCTAAAGCAGATTTTCTGAGTCGTATACGGTGGCAGGTCTTCGACAACGCCGACGAGAGCTTTCGTGAGCGATGGGCCACTGCTGGTGTACGGCGACGCGCAGTGCGTCGCGTTCGCGTCCGGACCGTGAATGTCGTGCGTCCGAACGACGAAGTAGTCGACATTAGCCACGAGGTCGTCGAGCGCGTAGCCGTTCCTCTGAGTTTTGAATGGAGGAATCGTCAGCACAATAGTGTAGTTGCGGGTCAGAGTCGATCTCAGCTTGGCGACCAGCTTCGCAAGCCGCGTCGCGTCGTGCAGAGAACCGCATCTTCCGGCGTCCGCGATGGTCCAGTGGACTTGCACTCCGTCGTAGTCGTTTTCGATCAGCCAAGAGAGCACGTTCTGCGCGAACTTCGACCTCCGCACCGCCGACGAGGCGAGGCTACTTAAGTTCGCGCTGCCTCTCTCGTACTCGCCGAAAGACACCAGCGCTTTCAGGTGCGGATACTTGGTCTTCAGAAGGGCCAAGTTCTTGAAGCCCTCCTTGACCAGGTCGAAGCCGGGATCCGCGCTGGTCAAGTCGTCGCCGGTGACCTTGGCGGACGCGTAGACGACGTGCGTACATAGATGGCCGTTGACGAGACCGGTGCGAAAGGCCCGCTCCTTGTCCCTCCGGTAACTACTGTGGTTGAAGACGCAAAGGATCGGACCGTCCACGGGATCAGCCGCCGGGTAGTCTTCGATAGGATCAGTGAACGGCGGCTTCCACGGTGACTCTGGCAGCATCCTCGGCTTCCGGCACTCTTTCGACTCTCGGTACGGCACGTCCGACGCTCTTGTGGACCTGGAGGCGACGCCACTCCAGGTATGACGGAACGCCGGCGCTGGCTTAGTGGTCTGGGCCCACCTTGTCTTCCATTCCAAGACGTGGTCCTTCTGGTCGCGATACATTTGGTAGTTACGAGCCAGCGAGATGGCGCCCACGCCTAAGGGGAAAGCTAGAACGGCCCACGCCATGTTGGCGAAGAACCAGACGTAGTACATCCTGCGGTGCTGCTGCGGTGGCGTTGCCCCATCTTTAGATCTCGCTGCTCTTCGAGACGTTTTCGCTGTTTGAAGCAGTTTGCGAGACGACGGCACGGTGGGCCTTTTGTCTAAATTTTCGTAGCAAACGTCCATTGTTGTTGTTGCCTCAAAACATGGATCGTACCCACGAAGGGCCACACTCCACATGATGATGATGGTGTCCCTAAAATAGTGGCTCGTATCCACTCTGGGCGATTGGTGGTGGTGGTGGTGGTGGTGATGATGATGATGATGATGATGAAGCCTCATTTAATGCACAAACCCACTGAGGGGGATAGGCCACGAATCGGGTGGTAATATGATTCAATAAATAAAATAAACTAAATTGGTTAATAAATAAATAACACGAAAAAAGAAAGGAATACCAATAATCCAAGATGCAAAATAAACTATCTATACATGAGATAAAGTATTGGTCTGGACATGGTCGCAGCGATCAGTTCTTCCTCTTTCTCGAGACGCGAAGCGCACCGTACAATTGCATATGCATGGTCTAGACATAAATGTACTACCCTTCTACCAGTGGTGTATTTTATCTATCGATTGTGACAATATTCTGGCAAAGCGCGTTTAATTATCGTTATTTTGAACGATATGCAAACTGTTGGTTCTTGTGAAATTCGCGGCGCTTCAAGTTCACGCCGCTTGGCGGCTTCCTGCATTCGTAATCAAGCAACAGAAAGCCTCTTTCTTCAGGGCTGTGTCAACCGTCTGCGTTAGGGCTGTCTGCGAAGAGCTTGACGAGCGCTCTGGCTGCAAAATGAGTCACCCTTGAGCTATTATGTTCTCAAAGCTCCACGTCGAAAGGCAAGGTTCAAAAAGGTGAGGTTTTGACAATAAATTTTCTGGTTACGTGGTTGTACCTTGACTGATATATCTCTTGCAGCTGAGGGATTTCAGATGTAACGATGGGCGCGCATTGTACTTTAATGCACGCCGTGATGTATACTATATGTCATACCGGTTACAGATATTGCTGCTGCTATTGATGCACCCTTGTCGCGGATACCGATCTAACACAAGTGATCGCCCTCTTCTTCATTGCCATAAAAGGTGCTTAACGTCCGTCTCAAAGTGGGAAAGCGAGCTGCAAAGTGTCGTATTCTTGACGGGCCTTTGGCGCCGGAATCGGGCAGCGGACCCCTTGTTAATACTATCACGTCCAACACGCGTGTGCTGTCATGGGTTATCAGGTTTGATAATCACAAGAAACACATTTCGGCTTCAATGATATCATTACCATCGTGGCGGCACGAGAAAATACACGCGCTACGACGACGAGAAACACCCGTGCCGAAAATGCGCCCGAAGTACGTTCCATGTAGTCGCTGCTTGAAGCACTACCAGCAAGGCCGTATACCAACACAGCAGGCCTCTAGTGCATAACAAATTAGCTCACACCACAGAGTCACTTACAGAGTCACTATGTGACAAGTTCTATCACCCCCTAAAGAAAAATAATCATTGTGTTCAAGACTAAAGCGTTTATTTTCTATATTTTTGTTCCGCTGACGCCGTGCGCAGTAATTCCTTCGACACGCTCAAGGTGGAAACGCTGGCCAAACTCGACGAAGGCTTCGAATCGCTCAAGTTCCTCCAGCGGCTGGGAGAAGCGCAGATGAGCGAGCCGCAGTTCAGCGCCCTCATCCAGGTCTGCAACGACTTCTTGTGGACCAAGACCACCATCGAGCGGGCCTTCCGAAAGTACCCGCGGGGCAGCGCGTCCAATGCGGACAAGAGGCTGTTCCGCGAAGTGCTCATTCTGCTGTACAAGTACGTCACCAAGAGCATCATCATGCTCCTCACGCAGGTTGGCATCCGATGTCCGCAGAACGCCACCGCCGAGCTGGGCCACGTGCTCGAACAGTTGCTCAAGAGCGTCCAGAGCATAGCCCACCACGAGTGCCTGCACCCGACGCAAAGCAAGTTTGCAGTCATGAACGTCCGCCTGCTGGCCAAGGCGGCGCGTCCCAAGGACGCCGATGTAGAGTTCATTATGGTCATGAAGGCCATGAGGAAGGAACTGGCCCAGCGCAAGAACACTATCAAGGCCAGCTCGTGGCTGTACCTTATGAAGCAGTGATGTTGCCGTGCATTGCGTATAGCGTATACTGTGGTCCCGAACAAGCGATGATGTGCATATTATAGCGCTAAGCTCGTATTGCATGATTTACCAAGCTGAGCTTCCTAACAAAAAGAAAAAAAAAACGTCAGCAGGGCGCGCTTGTGAACACGTGATTATGCTCTCGGCTAATGCTATCGCGAATGAGCCGGGCTTTCTTGAATTGAGCTCTTTAATAATTTTCTTTAGCTTGAAAATATAAGTTATCCGTTTGCTTCGTTACGAAGTGGCGCTATACACGCACTTCTGATGGCCTGCACAGTTAACTGGTCAATTGGACAGTTTCTACGTTGCCTGCATTTATGCCGTGGCATTGATAGGAAAGTATGGAGCATGTTCGTGTCATGTTTCTCCTTCAGTAGTAGTAGTATAAACTTTTATTTCAGGTTTTACACAAGTGCACACGGCGTCGTTTGCATAAAGGTCAAAACACCAACGCTTTGGGCAAGAATGTTATAGTGTTCCTGTCATGCTCACGGGGCACGTACAGTCTCCCGTCCCGCCCCCTTTCGTATATACATATACATATATATACTACCACTACTACTACTACTACTAATCTACTACTTTTATAAAATAGACACTGTCGTAATCAGCGAACCGACAAAGGGAGAAAACAGCGCCAAAGCCTCGAGCTTCTCAACCGTCATCAACATCTTGGATGAGCGGCGCACTGGGCTTCTCCAACTATCGATATTATTCTTCGCTACATTCACTTCCCCTACGGAAAAGATCCATCCTGGCGACTTAGGGGCAGCAGGGTCACAGTATACGGCTTTAGTCAGTCTATATGTGCGATCCCTCGGCGTCGTTGATCTGAAGACGGCTCAAGTGGCTCGATGGCGTAATTCACCGGTGAAGTTTGACAACACGGTAAGGACCGCGGTACTTCGAAACACGTTTCGTCGACTGACCGGAACTGGTTGACGGGATCCAGAGCCATATAAGTGAGTCGGGGGTATAAGACATCGAGCCTCCGAGACAGCGCGATGGTGTTTCTGGCGTTGCTGATCAGCAGTGGTGAGGGGGCGAGCAATCTGGCGACACCCTTCAGCGTATTTAGCGGCTTGAGAGACTGTTGTCGACTCACTCACGTCAGGGTGGTACTGAAGGAGGGTGTCTAGCATGTATACACGAGGGCACGTGTCCTTAAAGTAATAAGTATGGAGAGCATCCAGTGGTGGTCTGGGTAGCGGTATTATGGGCATACATCACAAAGGGAAGAACACGGTCCCAATTTGAGTGGTTGGAAGCGACGTACATTGCCCGCATATCGCCCAATGTTTGAATAAATCTGTCAAACCGTTCGTTTGAGGATACTAGGCAGTGGTAGTTCGACGAAAAACGTACGTGGTATTGCTTGAGAACCAAACGTCCGAAAGAAAGACACGTCCTCGGTCGCTAAGTAGCTTATGTCATACACCATGCCGTAGGATAATGTGCTCTAAAATTAAGGAGGCAACGTCACTGCCGATGCAGATGACAACGGCGAAGTCTCTGCGCATCGCGTGAGATGGCCGATGGCAACAATTATACCACGGTTGCCAGCACGAGTGATGGGAAGAGGTCCGTACAAGTCTATGCCGACGCGGTCAAAAGGGCTCGCAGGACAAGGCAACGGCTGTAGAGGAGCGGTTGAACGGCAGGGAGGCTTCTTACGGCGCTGGTAAGCGAGACAAGATCGGATGTAGCGGCGAACGAAGTGGTACATTCCGCGCCAATAGTAGCGGAGGCGAAGGCGGGTGTAAGTTTTCAATGCTCCGGCATGTGCGCACGGTGGTCAGCATCGAAGGCGGCGCACATGTCAGAGCGCAGACGGCGGAGAATAACCAAGAGCCACTAGCGTCCTTCGGGAAGATAGTTGCGACGGTAAAGCAAACCGTCGCGAAGAACGAAGTGGGGAGCTTGACGGCGTCTTTCCCACAAGACAGGACGCAGCGTGAGTTGAACCAACGAGTCAATAAGGGAAGCAAGCCAGGCGTCCTTTCTTTGCTCCTGAAGCATGTCAGTGATGGCTAAGGAAGACACGTCGTAGGGAGACACAGACGGGGTCACAACACCAGGTGGGAGAGGTGAGCGGGACAGAGCGTCCGCATCAGAATGTTTGCGTCCCGATCGGTAGATGACGCGAATGTCGTACTCCTGGAGCCGTAATGCCCAACGGGCGAGTCGACCAGATGGATCTTTCAAGGAGGAAAGCCAACATAGCGCATGATGATCTGTAACCACGTCGAATGGGCGGCCGTAAAGGTAAGGGAGAAACGTTCCTACGGCCCATACGATGGCTAGGCACTCTCTCTCCGTAACCGAATAGTTTGCTTCGGCTTTAGTGAGCGCACGGCTGGCGTAAGCAACGACGTACTGGTCAAAGCCAGGTTTACGCTGGGCAAGTACAGCGCCGAGGCCAACCCCGCTAGCGTCATGTGGATTTCGGTCGGGGCGAATGGGTCGAAATGTCGCAGGATCGGAGGTTACGTAAGGAGCTGGCGCAGTGTGGCGAATTATCGTCGCATTCTGGTGACCACGCCGAAATGTCGCGGCTGCTGCGGAGAAGCTCAGTCAAAGATGCTATGATGGAGGCAAACTTACGAATGAAAGGACGAAAATATGAACAAAGGCCGAGGAAGCTGCGAAGTCCTTTCATTGTGGTCGATCTAGGGAACTCGGAAACGGCACGCAGTTTTGTTGGATCCGGAAGGACGCCATCTCGGGAGACGACACGGCCAAGACTAAGCAGCTGCCGAGCATCAAAGCAAAATTTCTTTAAATTTAGTTGTAGGCCAGCGGAACTCAGGAAAGTGAGGATATATCTTCTAGGCGGTCGAGGGGCGTCTTGAAATCATGCGAAAAGATCACAATATCGTCCAGGTAACATAGGCACGTCTCCCACTTGAGGCGGCGGAGGATGTTATCGATCATGCGCTCAAAAGTGGCAGGCTCGTTGCAGAGCCCGAATGGCATCACATCAAATTCACATAAGCCGTCGGGAGTAACAAGGGCTGTTTTAGGGCGGTCGGCCTCAGCTATGGGGACATGCCAGTAGCCGGAGCGCAGGTCTAATGAAGAAAAGAATTCGGCTCCTGTAAGCAGTCTAAGGCGTCATCTATGCGAAGCAGTGGATAGACGTCCTTGTGCGTGGTGTGGTTCAGCGGACAGTAGTCAACGCGGAACCTTATTGAACCGTCCTTTTTCTTTGCGAGAACAACCGGTGAAACCCGTTGGCTATTTGAGGGCTGTATGACGCCGCGCTGAAGCATGTCCTCAACTTGTTCTGCGATGATGCGGCGCTCAGAGGCTGACACACGATATGGGCGCTGACGTAAAGGAGCTTGGAGACCGGTGTCGATGTGGTGGGCTATACGGTTGTACTGCCCAAAGAAGGTTGTAAGTAATCGAAGCTGGCGCGAAAGCGTTCAATTAAGGAGATGAGCTACGTTGCTGCTGCGTAAGATGTACGTCGACGCATCGAGCAAGGACGTCAGTAAAGGATGGTGGAGAGGGTAGAACAGAAGCATCAATGACGCCAGTCTGGAAAGAAGACGGTGGGTCAGGAACGACGCATGTAGAAAAGGGGTCGAGTTCTTCAACGCTGCCAAGCCACTCGCCCCGCAGTAAAGTGGAGGGACAGGGAAACGGATTGGAAACATAGATGATAGTGGAAGTATCGTCAATTGTCGGTACGGCGAAGGGAACCAGAAAGCACTTGCGACGGACAGCGGTTTCAGAGGGAATAAAAAGTACGGTTGAGCCAGTAGGGACGTCACAAGAGAAAGATACCAGAGTAGATGAGAAAGGGGGTATCGCAGTGTCAGCAGCAACAACCACTTTTGCAGGCAGAGGCGGTGAGTCGACGAAAGCGGGGTCACACAACGGCGAAAACTCGACTTCGACGCGAGCACAGTCGATTACGGCATGGTGAGCGGAAAGGAAGTCCCAGACCAGTAATCGTGGGAGCACTGCAAAAATACAGCCAACTCGTCGACGGTGTACAAAACATCTTGAATAACGACGCGTGCTGTGCACTCCGCGAAATATCGGATTCGTTGTGAACTCGCAGTGCTCGATGTAAAGTCAAAAAGCGGAGTCATTACTGTTCAGAGTTCACGGGAAAGTTTCTCAGCCATTACAGACATCGCGGCTCTGGTGTCAACAAGGGCTAGAAGAGGCACACCTTCGACGCAGACGGCAACAACATTGGGAGGGTACAAACGAGGTCTTGAATAGTTAAAAAACTGCGCAGTTCTTGCCGCCGGAACTGCGGCTTCTAGTTTTACTCAGGGCCAGGCGCAGGGCGTCGCAGCATTGGTGAAATGGAACGGCGACGAGGTGAGGGCGACCGGCGTGCGTTGAAGGTTCGGCGACGCAATAAAGGTGCGTGTTGGCACGTAGGAGTTGGCGATGGGTACCGGCCGAGATGTGACTACGGCTTCGGCGTAGGTGCGCCAAGGCAGAGGCGTGACGACGGACCCCGCCTAGTTGAGCGGAGCAGTCACCGGTAGCGCAGGGGCTGCAGGTATAACCTCAGAAACTTGCTCGTGAATGACGTGCTGTATCGAGGCGGCATTGTGAATGGGGTAGTACCAAGGGTACAAGGCACAAGAGACAGCTGGCGCGCAACCAGTGGCGTAGCTAGGTCGTCTGGCACCCGGGGCCCATAGGTCTTCTGTCACCTCTCCCCCCCCCCCCCCCTCGTGTGTAGTCGAGAAAGGGGAGGATCAACAATTTCCGTGTGTCTTCAGACGTATATGGCACCCCCCTCCCCCCTACTGGCCCCTTGCACCCAAGGCGTGGGCCTTGGGTGCAATATATATATTGCACACACACACATATATATATATATATATATATATATATATATATATATATATATATATATATATCGGGCTGTCAACTTAGTACATAGCATAGCTGGTGCATGTTTCAACTGGTCTCGACTAGTGTCGTCTCTGAAACACCATTCTGGCAAATTCAAAAAACGCGCCAAACCAACTTTTTGAGTAGGTGTCGCCATCTATCGCAATTTTTTTGAACATTTTAAAACGCGCTATCACGGAATATTTGCTGTGGTTTCAACAACTACAGTATATAAATAAATTAACTTAACATTAGTAAATACATGATGAAACTAGTTCATTGTAGAACTTATTTTTTTAATGCAGTTTAACGCAGCGGTACCGTAATCACCGTAGCAGCGGGGTAAGGTGAATCAATCTGGCAACCGTAGTCAAAACAAACATGGCAGCGTCGATGAGGTGCGTGCGTTTTCTTGGGGTTGTTCTTGGATCTAGATCCCCGCTTTGCTCGTCCTACAAACCTTGTCATGCGATGAGTATTACGTGGTCAAGAAAGAACAGCTACGCCGTACAATTCAAGGAATTCGGAGATCCATGCAAAGTTTTGGAGCGTGTGGAAGACGCCGTCCCCGACACACTAGGTGCCGACGAAATCCTGGTTAAGATCTTAGCGGCTCCGATAAATCCTTCAGACATAAACACAATACAAGGGACCTACGGAATCAAGCCGAGCCTTCCTGCGAAAGCAGGACTGGAAGGTGTAGGGGAAGTCGTAAAGGTATGTGATACGCTTCTGTTCCATCTTGACTTGAATCTAGCTCGCTCCTCAGTCGAGATGGTTTGTTTCGCATCTTAATTAGAGTATTGATTTTTAATTTCTCTCAATTTTGTGACACCTCGAGGTACTAGGCATCTGCCAAGCGACTTTAACTTTATTTCCAGCTGGGCTTTCGTTACCATATGGCGACGGTAGTTCTGAATTATAGTTTGGTGTTCCGGCATTTCGCAGATTGTGCCAGTTCATGTTTTCAGTGAGATGTTGCGATACTAAACAGGCCTTCACGTAATGTACAGTTCACCCAATTGATAATTTATTTTATCGATACGGAGTACTAGCGGACACCCCTTAACGTGTGCGATTCGGACGTCCCATCATGGCGTTCGAATCGTGTGTAGCGGCAGGTGTTGCACACCTGCCTTCAATTAACAGCCGCCATATGTGAAACGAGAGACGAATGATGGGTCACGCTACCTCTGATTACAATGTGCCCCGCTAGCCTGCTCACTACCACTACCTTCCGGACACGGCTTCAGGGCTGAAGACTGGAGCTGGACGGAGCGAGCTAGAAACAGCTGGGGCAGCGGTAGGTACGAAGGCCACACTTGCTACGACAGGAAACTGCAATCTGATGGGAACGATGCAGCATTGTTTGTAGATTTGCTATGAACAAGTGCCGCACATTCACAGAAAAAAGAAAAATACAGCAAGAGCAAACGTTATACGCAAGTACAACTTAAAAGCGTAGCACATTTATTTCTCTGATCTTCTAGTTTAAGAAAAGAGAACTATAATGCAATGTAATCATGCATGTCACGTTACATTCAACATGCACGAAAATTGCGGGCAGTACGTAGTGAAATGTAATTATTGAACTTTTGTTAAAGTCGTTCTGTGAGAACTTGGAAGCATTTTTTTTTTCTCACTCATTTTGCCATATATTCTAATCCACTTTGCCTATGTGACAGACGTTGATGCAATATATTTTTAAAGCAAAGCTTTCTTTACCTTACTCCTCTCGGCTTGGCGTGGCTGCTGCTGCTGGTTCAGTCAGTATCTTGCTGTATATAACTATGAACGTTATATGCGTGTTGAATGCGAGCTCCAACTGGCCTTTATTAGTACTGAGCGCTGTGCAACATAGTGTAGTGAGCCCAACTCTGTTCTGCATAACATAAAAAAAATTACGCCCAAGACCTGTACGTATGATGTAAGCTCACATAGGTAGCTATAATTCACACATATCTGTTATTGAAGTTGTGTGTGATAGTGAATGAATTCTTTGACGTTTTCTTTATTTGTATATTTGGCCTAATCCATTCTTGGGCCACTGGATATGTGCCCATTCTCGGCCAATCTTTCAGAATGGGTATGTGCCACCGTGACACAAGTGGCCATGAACGTATCTACATATGTGTTGTGCTCGTCTCTGCTTACACCTCTCCTCACCTTTCTTACTCATACACGCATCAAAGATCACCTTTGCACTCGTGAGGTCAGTGTGCTGACATCTCACGGCATGCATTCACATAAACTAATGGGTGCGTTCCAGCATAACTTGCGAAAGATGTAATGCAGAAACATAAACACTGCACGAGATTACATGTTGCAGAGGGCAAAATTAAGACAGTTGAATATCTCCAAGATTTTATGAACTTATGTTCGCTGCATTTATACAAATATTGGATCAAGGATTGTGAAAATTTGTGTTTACAAAAAAGTTCCTTTGATTAGTGTATCACTGTACCCTTGGAAGTCTTTTGGTGGTGAAAGGATGTCAGAGAAGTATCTGCATCGAACAAGTTTGTTCGGACAAGTTCCTATTGCAGGCAAAATTGGAAACAGTAACATTGCTTAAAAAGTTCCTGTGATTTAAGAACAATGTGTTGCTTATCAGTCTCTGTTGATCCAAGTTTGTTGATGCTTGTATGCTCTGTTCAAAGGTAAATCATCATTTAAGTGCTTATGTATACCACAAGAGGGGGTAGCAGCCTCTTGTATGTATACCACAAGAGGCTTGTATACCACAAGAGGCTCAAGGCAAACTTCAAAATATAAGTTACATGTTATATCCTCCATTCCTGGTGCTGTCTGTGAGATTTATATTACTTTAATGTTCGCAGGCTGGCCAATATGCAGTTGTATACATTGCATTTAATTGTATAGCAGTTAATTGCCCACTTCAAATAGATTTAAATATACGTTGGATCTTTGTAATTGTTTCATTTCTTTATTCAAGGCAGAAAAGTGGCAAATGCATGCTCATCAGAAACGAATTTGCTAAAACCGCCTACGCCATTTGAAAACCAGATGGGTATTAGCACTATAGTACCTGTGGATGCTAAGCAGTTTGCAGCAATGACGTTTTAGGAGAGCAAGTTTGAATGAATTGTTAACTCTATCGGTTGATCCATGTATAGAAACAATGTTTTTTTCCTTTGCCTATAGTTCTGCGGCTTTTATCCGAATGATGGCACACATATAGAGCTACCATCACTGAGCAATGTACTTATCTTTGTAGAAGCACTGTGATGTTTTGGGACATGAGATTACGCTAAAGCAGTAGCAATGAACAGTGGTTGAATAAGGAAGGTCACTGTGGCCAACGTTTAGACAGATGGACTTGTCTTTGTCAGAGCAGCAACTACTGTCCTTGTGTCCTGTCAAAAGAGTACTAACACAAAGTATTTACTTCTTGACTTTTATGAGTACCTTTGCATCCACTAAACAGGACTGACCCGACGAGAACTATTATTTGAGAAGTAATCACTCATAGTGTCATTAATTATGACAAGCAGTGCTGCTCAGTGGTGATTGCGGCTGATATTTTCGTGATCAGAGCAACTGATCACGTGGATTCACAAACCAAGAATGCCAAGGAGCACAGCAGATCGGTCAGCTGGTTCACTTGCCAGCTGTCGAATTCATCTGATAGCCACGCACCTTTACACTGACTCATCGCCATCTGAATGATAATCACCTTCTTTGTCTTCATGAGCTGCGGCCAATAATTTCCTGCAAGCTGGCATCACCACTATTATAAATTTTAACAAACCATTTCCAATTCTTTCTACTGCTGAGCAGTGAATCAAAAAGTGATGGCACTGCAAGTAGCAGTGAAGGTGGACGTAAACGCATACATTGGCCATGTTCAGTTGTAAGCTGTATGACTCATTCTCTTGCTCTGAATTGCTTCAATTTTTTTTTCCATGCTCAGCATGCTTTTTTTATCAAAAAGCACTGGGTTCGGCTGGCAAGATGCAGCTGCAGAATGAGGCGAGAAAAAAACAGTTGCATCCCTGCACTGTTCACCGCTGCAAATGAACTTGACCTGACGCTGGAGCTTCATCTCGGGAAACAAATGAAAAACTTGTGTTTTTTTGCAGTGCCATTCCTTTGTATTAAGGGACAAAGTTTTACCATGTGCTGATGTCCCATGATTACGGCCTTCTTTTCAAGCAAAGAATTGTGCTAATTTATATAGATGATGTTGCGCACAGGAAAGTTAGGAGTCAGAAACAAGTAAAGCAGTGTGGTAGAGAAGCAGCCTTTTGTTCAGTATTGCTCTGCGAAGGCATCTTAGTCAATGCCACCCACCACAGTAGCTTAGTGTCTGTGGCGCTGCACTGCTGAGCTTGAGGTCGCAGGCTCCATCCTGGCTGTGGCTGTGGTCAAAATTAATCTGGTGTCTCCCCCGAAAGTGTGTCTCATAATCAGATTGTGGGTTTGGCACATAAAACTACCACAGAATTCACAGAGAAACTGGGAGCCATAACATGTCATGTCTATATCAGTGCTGTAATGGGCTGCAGTTTCAAGTTGTCTGCAATCTTGCATTTTGAGCTGAGAAAATAAAATACGTTCTCAGCAGCATTTGCCATTTTTACAAAGTGAGAAATATCAATGTGTGCAGATGAATTGGAATGACACAAACATCTCAGTTCGAGAGCTTAGTGTCAGTATGGCTTTAACAAAAAATGCTGCCATCTAGACAAATAGATGATAGAGATGTTTCTTAAAATTTTGTTGTATGGGAGGGGATAGAACATAAATTTTGGTGATAAACGACAGGTTAAATATTTCATGCAAGTAGTAGCACGTTGGGCATATTTCTGTGCACATTTTCCTGGAAGGTGTTTCTGCTTTTGGCCATTTTCAGACCTGATCTCAGTGATATTCTTACCCTATTATTTGCAGGTATAGTCGCAGGAGCTACTTGACTGTTTAGGAAATGCTCGGAAAGAAATGATGATAGTATTTTGCTTTGTAGTGTTTGTTTGTAGGTGTCATTCCCCTAATACAGGAGGCTGGCACCATAGTTTGCAGAGATAGGGGATGCATTTGTTTGCATTTTTGTCAGACAAAAGCATTTCGTTTCTTTTGAAGTAATATTTCTGTAACCTGAAATAAGTCTTCTGTAGAGAGATTTATGTTAATTTTGGCTCAAATGGAGCTTATCGAACAGTACAGGGGTGAGAAGATGTGCTCAACTATTTCTCTGTGCATGTTGTAAAGCACAAGTTCGGCAATGTAGCAATGATGCTATCTACGTTTCCACCATCACAACAATAACAGGTGTGCATAGTTCATTGGGAATCAGTTAATGTGCAAGTTGCCTAATTTACAGTCATACAAGTGTTGGGTTGCAGTTGAAGCTCAAATTCATTTTATTCATCTCAATGACATCCATCATTATTGTTATATACATAAATCGTCACATGAAGTTTCCATCACGTGATGTTATAAAAAGTATTGAAATGGAGGTATCCTCCTTTTTCCTCTTGCAAGGTTGGATCACATGTTAAAAACCTGGAAACAGGAAATTGGGTGCTTCTACCTGGTGATTCATGGGGGACATGGAGGAACTTTGGAAAAGGGGACCAGAAGAGGTTTCGAAAAGTGAGTATCCTTTGAACTTGCACATGGAAGAATACATGTTGAAACTTAAGAGGCAACTCACTTGGCACACTGATGCAATGAAACTTGCTTGTCGAGCTGCAGCAGCTTAATACCAGTCACTCTGAATAAGAAAAATGCATGTGAGGAACGCAAGTTAATGTATAGAAATTTAATACAGGAAACAAAGCTGAGAGAAATTTGTGTTAGAAATGTCATCTGGTGCATATAGGTTTGTATTTGGGTAGTGGGGACTCCCAGTTCACATTTTACTTGTTCGTTGTCATTTCGGTGCAGTCTATGGCATAATTATCTATTTAAGTGCAAATTGTGCAATGCACAGTTCTTGCTTCCTAATATAACTATAAAAATAGGCTAAATGGTACATACCAAAGAGAAAATGTGTGTTGTGTGCCGAAAATCTCTACACTTCCTAAAGAAATATTTTCACAGGATGGCACACAGCGCTGGAGCAATGATCATGGTCTAGCTGGATAGCTTTTCGGGAGCACAGTAGGACACAAGGGTTCTGTAGTTATGGTTCACAATATACGCCCCCCATGGCTGCATAGACGAAGCTCAGTTTGAAGGCTAATCAAGCTAAATTGCTCAGTGCAGAACTTCTGTCCAAGCTTATGCTGAAGTACTTCTGTATGAGTGGGTGGGCTGGCTACATACTGATTTCAATTTTCAGCTATGGCAGCTGCCTTTCAGTGCAGTTAAATGCAAAAATATTTGTGTACTGTGCTTTGGGTGCCTGTTAAAGAAACGCAGCTGCTCAACATTAATCTGGAGTCCCCCACTATGGCACTCTTCATAATCAATTCGTTGTTTTGACATGTTACACCCCAGGATTTTTAATGAAACCAAATGCTAGCCTGACAGTGATGTAAAAGTTAGTATAGGCCAAGCAGCGTGCAAAAATACTGGGAAAAAAATAAAAGGAACAGGTCAGGTCTCTTCTTTGTTAGTGTTGTTTGCACACTGCTTAGCCTCTAGTACTGTACTTAGAAATAGACCAACTAACCCAAGCCAAAATTTTCATGCACGAGTTGTTAGCAAGCGACAGGAACTGCTTCTTGCTAGTAATACTACATAAAATGTGAGGTTTACAGCAAATAATATTGTGTGAGCTCTCCTTGTCAGTTCTTCATGGCATTTTTGAATCTGCAAGTTCTTTTAAGAACACAGGCAGGAGCTATATCATCGGTCTATCGCATTCATGAATATGTCTTTTAGTGGATGTTGATTGACTCACACCGATGGGTAGAATGCCTGTTGCTCTGGTAAAGTGTCATGCCAGACACTACATCACACTAAAGTGAAAGTATCCTTAAAAGTGACCGTCCCAGAATACAGCCTCTGATAACATTAGTCTTAGCGTGAATGGTATGCATATAGGTCCTTAGTCTTTTGTATAGTTTGCTTATGAGAAGCATTTAACCCTATGATGGATATAGCAAGAACAGGAATTGCCATATGTGTAAAGCATTACAAGTGCGTTTATGATGAGGAGGCATACACAAAAACTGGAATAAGAAACCTGAGAAACATATCCTATAGGAGGAAAAAGGGAAACTTGTATGTCCCGTTATCCACATAGACCATTTCTTTAATCAAATTAGACGTTTTTCCCTGTTTCCGATATCTACCTCATTATTGATGCCTGTCACATGAGCAGAAGCAGTTTATGTGCTCCAGTGCACTGTGCAAGCAACCAATGCATGCTTTACATGCTTCCGTTGAGTTTATTGAGCTCATATTGTACCAGTGTTGTTTCTCAATGCTTCCCAGCATTACAGAAGTTTAGAAAAATATGGATGCTTGTTGGAGCGCCTCAAAGGCTACATGTATTTCTCATGGTGCCGTGATGTGTTGATGGCGCTAATACTAAGCGGCTGGTTTATCATTAGTAGGAGCAGATACCGTAAATTGCGATGCCTAAAATCATAAATGTTTAAAATACTCTCAGCTCTCATGAATACATGTCTTCAAACATCTTCAGTCAATGCACATGGGGGAAAATGGGCTTCAACATTTCCTGTACTTTTACTGTAATGCAAGAAAATTTTTGCCTAAAGAAAGGCTTCGTTTTCTTTGTGGCTTAAAAAAAAAAGCAAATAAAACAACAAAACATTTTGAGAGAAGTGCAGAAATGTAGCCACACGCAAATGTTGAATAATAGTAGCTATATTTCATTGCTACAGTGCATTGAAATTGCCCTGAAAAGTCAGATCAACTCGTCCCACTAGCCATCGAAGAGCCCACTACAGCTGCACTGATTTATGCATTGTGCTTTCTCTTCGTTTTGAATTGTTGATGTTTTGGGATGGTGTCACTTAGTTGTAGACCCCTATTCTAATCCTTTTTGTTATGGCACCAAATATTTCAGATTTCTAACAAGCTAGACATAGTGACAGCAGCGACAATGACAGTGAATACACCGACAGCCTACCGCATGCTCTACGACTTTGTGACAATGATGCCAGGTGACACATTCATCCAGAATGGTGCCAACAGTGGTGTTGGACAAGCAGCTATCCAGATAGGCAAGAGTATGGGCCTGAACTCCATCAACATTGTACGTGACCGCCCCAATTTACAAGAGCTCAAGGATAAACTAAAGTCTCTTGGAGCTGATTATGTGGTTACTGAAGAGGAGCTGAGGTGAGGGACACTTCCTAAAATTTAATTTTGTTGTTACCTTTGCGATAACAGTGCATCTGCTGATTTGCAACACTGCTAAGATAAGTTTTATGAGTTCATAGCAAGTGGTCTAGTTCACTATATTCTCTCAATATATTCTATTTAACTTTAAACAGTCGCTCTAGCTGAGTGAAATTTGTACATTATCAGCTATATGATAGCATTTGCAATAATTGCAGTCTTGTAATGGGACACAAGATCAATTTTGCACAATGAATAAAATGCTTAGGCATACTCTTTTCCCAATCTTTAACCTAGTATGCACATATTGTGTGCAAGAAACCTAATTGAATCAACGGTGTTCTTTGTCGAAATAGGACTGCACTTCTACCACCAGCAAAGATTGGAATTTACAATGCAATCATTTCAACGATTATTGACTACTGCTTATCTGTATGGGGGAAAATTTGTTATGAAGGTAGCTTGCATAGTAATCGCACGTCTTGAGAGCAAATTCTGAATGTAAGGAAGCTGTGGCCTCCCTCTTCATGCTATTGCAATGAGCAGAGCGGTAATACAGTATGCCCTTCTGATCTCCTAGGCATAAATACTGACAGCTGTGCACATTCTGGAATACAATATTTAAGCTCAAAAACTGCCAGAGCACTCTGGAATGGCTATTCGTTATAGTTCTTTGCCATAGCCAACACTTTGATGGTGACTTAAAACAATCGGAGATTGTTCATGTATTTAAAAAGCTTTGAAGCCCGTTCATAAGAGACACATTCCACGTCTTTGATTAATTTGGCCATGAGAGTAAATTGCTGAGCTTGAATTATGCATTGCATGTTAAACCATATGCATCACAGAGCAGGCTAGCAAAATTTGAGTGTATTTGGTGTGGTAGAAAATGTGTATTTTAATCTTTTTTATATCACTGCTGTGCCATACAGCAGTCTGGGAACATTGAGTGGGAATGAAAAGCAATTGCACTCCCAGGAACGGCTCCGTCAGAGTAATAGAAGCCGATCTCAACGGCCGTACTTTTGTGTACTGCATGCACTGAAGCAATTGCAAGAACTGAAAATACGTCATCGCTGGAATGCATTGTTGTCTTTAGATGTGCATCTCAGCAGTCTGTTCTGGCTTTTCACCAGCCAAGTGAGACGATTGCGGGTGCAATGTCATGGCGATGTCGTTGCTGTTCCGTTGGTTGCCACAATATGGGGAGTGAAATGTCCAATCTGGTCTTGAACTGTTTTGGTGCAGACAACATAACGGAGGCCCCACATTTCCCTATGTCATGCAGCCCTTCCCACATGGTGTTCAGTCAGTGGAAGGGACTTATGGGCTCTGATTACAGATAAAAATTTCTGGTTCAAATTTATGCATGTCAAGTTTTCTTATGTGTTTTATAACCATATTGGGCTGTCTACTCTCTAATAATGATGAACTGAAGATAGTTGAATGACCGTGTCATGACCCTTATAAAGGTCACCTCCTGCAATTGTTTTATTTCAGCGAATGTGAATAAATTTTACTGGGTACATTTATCTGCACACTTCCGTCGTATCCTGAAAAAAAAGCAGGTTTGAAAGTTGTTCATATTTTTTACTAAAGAATTTTGTTAATTCCTTCAAACCGCCTTGCTTGCCTGCTCCACATCTACTGGCTACATTGTGTTATGATGTGAAGGGTGGCATATACAAAGCATGCTGAGAATTAATGGCAGACAACAGCATCGAGGAGGCGGCGTTCATTCTTGTGTTTGGCACGAGAAATTGCTGTAGAGAGAAGTAGCTGTCATGAGAAGTTGCATTCTGTGTGGATGGGCAGGTGATGGCTGGCAAGTAATGTTACGTTGTTGGCTTCACGAACTTCACTATTGCCACCTGCACATACAGTTTGAGCCATTGTCAATCGTGCTCAGCCGAGGTTAGGCTTATCGCAGTCGTCGAGTTCGTGCAGTCGGACCTGATCGATTTACCTTAAGGTAATTAAGCCATTTGGATTAAAAAGACTGCTTTTGTGGTTCAGTTTTGACCATATAGTTTTGAAATAGTCTATTCTTCACAAAAGGTTCATAGCAAGAAGTGAGGACATGGCACACTGTTAACATCGGTAGATTGCCGTTCTCTTAGGCTGCCAGTCATTCTCGGCGGCACTTCCATAAATCAAATATGTGACTACACACAAGGGTATTTTTTTACGCATTGTTATGCTAACTTATTATTTAGCTTCTGAGATGCACTGTTTGCCTCTTATTCGAAATGGGCAACAAACTGAGGTCCCTGTAATAAAGCAGCGTAAACAATCGCCTGATTCAGCTTTCAACGGCGTCAGTGGCTGCATCGGCATTTCCGCAAGAAAACAAAATATTCTCTAAACAAAGTCTCAATCTATGTCTACTTTGCGGAGCACATGAATTGTCTGCATGAAAAGAGTACAAAGAGTCATTAATAGGCAGCATAACATATACCGTATTTACTCGCACAATGATTGCACTCGCGTAATTATCGCACCTCTGAGTTTTGTCGTCAAAATTAGATTTTTAAAAAATTTCCCGTGTAATGAACGCACCCCGAACTTGCCGCAGCAATATGTCGTGTGCCAAGTCTAGCGAATAATGATCGCGTTTACCATCTGTCGAATGCTACGCGAACGACTCTTCAAGACAAACCAAGTGGTCTGCACGCACCAAACATTGGTTAAGTAGATGCCCCATTTCATTACTTTCATCACTTGCCGCACTTCCACGACGAAATGAGGTACAACCAAACTCTCCTTTATTATGTTTAGGCTTTGTAATGGTTGTGGTCAACTACAACAAAAAAGGCGCCTTTCGATTCTTGTCATCTGCACTCGTGGGCACGCAACAAATCGTGAGCGGCAACGATAGTAGCCACATTTACACTATGTTAGAAGTATACCCTATTCATACGCCGACGCTTGTAACACAGCTAAGATAGTTGTTCACCCTTAGCAGAAACATGCTGCGTTAGGTTAGTAGTGAAAACAGATGCCGCAGTTTCCACAGCGTGCCGGCCATGTGTTTCTGTCACTGGCAGCTAAGCGCGCCCATCTGTTTCTGTTCCCGCAAAGTGGACATGGCTACATTATTGCCACAAACTTGCTGATATTAACGTTATTATTCATTACTGATATGGAAGAAACTGTTTCAATGCACATAACGTACTCACGAGAAGAAAAGAAACTCTTGTTTGGCACGTGCGGCTTGCTCCGCCGGCCGCCATTCTTGCTTTGGTGTCGTGCACTACATACAGCGGCAGCCACCTATTTGTTGACCTGTTGTCATCCTGCAGCAAAACGGGATGAAAAAAAATTTTTTTTTTCGCGGGAAATTTAATACACGTAGTGATCGCACCCCTGAATTTGCGTCAATTTTTTTAAAGAAAAAAGTGCGACCATTATGCGAGTAAATACGGTATACTACGGTCCCCTGCTCTCTGTTTTTGAAGGTGTCCAGTCGCTCATATCAGCATGACTCAGAGTGATGCTATAGAGCTTTCCTGCACGAAATCTGCATGTTTTTCTATATTCTGACATTATTTGATGTCACTGATGTGTGACTTGCATATATTTCATGCGAATAACGAGCGGTCACTGTACCATGCCAACGTAAACAATTGCACCGGTGAGTGCTTTGTACACTCAGTGGCATTCTTCTGGGAAATTATGCGCTCTATAAATCGACATACAAATGCGGAGAGCCATTACATCTTATAGAGAATATGCGAAACACTTTCCTAAAAAGGGGTAAAACACCTCACATAGCAAGCAGTACGTAGATCAGTGGTTAGGGCTACCCATTCTAGGGCTACCCATGTTGCAGCACAATATGTTGTGCTGGGCAGTTTGAATGTGAAGGGCAGTTTATGGATATTGAATTTGTCGGATTCATAGCTGTCACTATTTGAAAGCTCCAAGAGTTGGGGCAGCTAGTATCGTCACCTGAATACATTGGCCAATGCTCTGGCGAGGTCGCTAATCAACTGAGCATCTGCTCCGTGCTTGTGGGGCCAACATGCCTTGCACGCTTTCCCCACTGGTCTGCCTTTTGTGCCGTCACATGAAGATGTTTGCTTGGCTGCTCCGTTAGGTCTCAGTTTTGTTTTTGTGCTTTTTTGCTTATTCAAAAATATTTTTGAATTTACAGAGCAATCTTATTATCAGACACATGACAAGGGGGTCTCGGCAACCTAAAAATGCCAATACCTTGCTTGACATGGTCAAGAAATCGTTGTAATTGCTCTTTAAAGGGGCTGTTAGGCTCCTTTACTATTTTTCTTTAGCGTTCCTTTAACCATTTCACGTAGCAGTTACATGAGCAGGTAAGAGACTTTGGAGTGGTCTTTTGGCCTTTCTAAACTGCCTGTCCACCGCTTGAGAAAGTGCTGTGCTAACAGAATCCTCAGAACAGTGAAGGTATTTATACCGTACAAAGCCTACCAGGCTGTTCATTATTTTGTGTTTTTTCTAGTTTACTGTGAAACATTTAATCACTGTGTAAGTGCCATTTTTATCAAACAGAATTCTTACAGTACTGAAGTTTTCAAACATACTAAATATATTCACCATTTCTTGTTCCTTACCATGAGGCACAATAACTTCGACCACTCCTAGTTCAGAACTTGCAGTGAATGGCAACCATGCCTGTGTGCCTACATTTTTCTACCATTACTTCCAAAATATGTACGTAAATGGCCCTGATATCTGATGCTGCATTATTTGCATTCCACTTTCTGTGCAGACTAGCTCAAATATTGCACAGGAAGTCTACCAACAGGAAAAGCCGGGAATTCTCGGGGATTTTGAATAGTCTGGAAATACTCGGGGAAAACTCGGGGAATTTGGGCTTCTGTCATGGAAAATGAGCAGTAATTTTGTTGAAAGGGAACGAAAGTCGCGGTAATGCTGGCTCGAGTAAGAAAGAGAAATCATATCGAATCCTCTTTGACGCCGTGTCCACCGCCGGAATAGTTGCCAGTGTACAGTCAACGACCGACTTTTCGGACGCCGGATAATTCGGACGGCTTCGCGGCACCACTACGTCCCCCGTAGAGTCGTATAAAAACGTCTGAAATTTCGGACGCGAGAGCCCCTCACCGTCCGATTTTCCGGACTTTTTGCCGTGACCGCAGGCTCGGAACGGCATTAATTAAAGCCACCACACTGGCACCATTTTGATTACCTTGCCGCCTCGAACCGGCGCTCTAACACGCAGATTCGCTGGCAGCCGCAGCTGCCATCGCGGCAACGTTAGCCCTAGTTGCTTCAACGTTCGCTATTAAACTTCTTTTCGTTATGTGCCGTGTTTGTCATTAAAAGAATTCGCCGCTGTTAGCAGTGGCACCGACTCTGCCTTTGTTGTTCTCGCGCTTCGTAGCTCGAAAAACACGACGCGTTGATAATGCCGGTTCCCGAAAGTCGGCTTCGCCTTTATGCAGCATTGTTACGTGAAGAAGCATACGCGACTGTATTGCGGTGAAGCATGACAAGCGTGTGAAGGGGCAGTTGTCACGGGTGATAGTATAGATTCTTTAATTATGCACGCGTGCACCCGCCATCTCCTGTCACAGTACAAGCATCGATATGCCTAATAATTGTTCTGGCAGGCCTTCAGAGTTTTTTCGGATGTGCCTTTGGCGATTTGAGCCCCTAAGGGCAGTAAAAGACATGCATTCATCTTGTCGAACTGCCTTATTTCTCGAGCGTTTTCGCGACCCCTAGGAAGTCTGGAAAATCGGATGTTGTCTGTAAAACTGACTAAGAGGATGCTTCAAATGGTCCGTGGGGCGAACGCATGGTGCAAAGAGGATGAGAACAGAAACGATTTACGCACTGAGAAATGAATGGGGAAAGAAGCGTGCCATCACTTCTTTGAAGGAGCTTAAAGAGACACTAAAGGGAAAAATGATTTCTTCTGCATCAGTAAATTACCGTTCTACAACACCAAAAACACCACTCTTACAACGATAAGGCGTTTGGTAAGCCACAAAAAGCGCAAGAACGAAATACGGGTGACGACGCCTACTTAAGTTCCCGCACCCGGGGGCTGTGACGTCTTAGATTTTGATGGCATCTTCTAGGGCCTACTAAATATATATAGCAGTACAGATTGACTACATTGTGTTCTAAAGAAACCAAATATTAAACATGGCAAGTTTCGGAAACCTTTATTCAGCCAATGCGGCCCAAATGCGAAAACATACTTTGGAATCCCTGACGTCGCGCTGACGTACCGGTGCTGGGGTTTCGGCGCGAAACTCAAATACTGATATTTGGACCTTCATTTTCTCATCTAATAATCAAACTATTTCTTTAAAATGACTGCCTGCAGGGTTCTCGAACAATGCTTCATTAGTCTAAACTGATTTATTGTTTTGCTTTAGTGTCCCTTTAAGCTCAAGAAACAAAGTGTTGACTGATGCTGAGATGCAGGTGTCCCTCATTCGAACCAAAATAAACTCTTTAAAGCAGGGAAACTCAATACTGAGGTGTTGTGCACGGGCTGAGGGTATGTCAGGACAGTTGAGGTTGACCTTCCAGCTGCTGAAATAGAATCACACTTATGGCAAAGCTTGGGTCTCATACCAATGAGCTTGGTATCAGTTGGTAGCAATAGCTCATATTCAAAAATATTTGCTTCTGTATTCATCTCCTTTTTATTTGTATATAGAGAATGTTTGATTCGATTTGCAATGGGTTGGGTTTACCATTTTTCTCAAAGATATTTTATTTGCTGTGCATTTTACTAACCCTGCCCTTCTGTTTTCTTGTTGAAGAAAATAAACACTACTCCTTACTATTTCGACTGGGTTAAGTCATTTTTTTTTGTTTTTAACGTGCTTACTAGGGCGTGACAGCATTGGGCAACATAGTGCCAACCCGTCTTGATATAACATGGAAGTTATGTGTCACCCAAGGAATTTTGCAAAGGCACTCGGAAAACCTGGAAAACTCAGGGAATTTGGAAATGTCAACTTGGCAGGCACGCTGTTGCAATTTGGTTGATAGCTCGGCAATTCATGTATCCAGCTCTCAGCTGCATTTGGGCATTGTGGCCAGGTTGTTAAACCTGCTGCTGCCAGTGAGAAAAGGTTTTTCATTTATTATGGAATTTGGTGAACATAACTTCCATTGGATCTCAAATACCTTTTGGATTCCTGGCTCAATGAATGAAATTCCTATCAGAATGCAAGCAAGCTTTTTTCGGTACCCAGTGTCTTTTCATTCAATTGGAAATATATAGCCGTTAGATTTCAATCTTCTTTCATTGGATCGGGGATTCTATCTCAAAAATTCCCTGCAGCTCTTTTTCAACATAGTAATTAAACGTGCATATTCAGTAAGCAATGCTCGCTTGAACATCTGAGCCCACTATTCCTGTACCCATAGAAGGAAGCCTATGGTCTCATTGGAAAGACTGTCTGCTGTTTCCTGTCGATAAACTTCCAGAAAATCCGGTAACTTTTCCTTGTGTGTTCCTTCACATGCTTAGTTACTATGTTTGTTGGCCAGATGCTTTGAAATGCCATGACTAACCAGCACTTACAGCAGAATCAAATGAACAAGAACAGAAATCTCATCAGTCATGGTTTGGTGGTGCCATCTGGTGGCTGAGGATGACACCACTGTGCCTATACTCATGCCTCCAAGACTGGGTACTGTGCGAGTGAGTTGCATTACACAATCTTGTGCTGACATAAAAGCTTGGTATGACAATGGGCAAGTTTCATTCCTTATGGGCATGATGGCACTGCGTTGAGCTCAGTTAAAGTGACAAAAAGAAGAAAGTTGTGAACGTATTGTAGAGGCAGTGTGTGGTTGCTGATAGTGGTGTTCATACAAAGCAGGTCCAAACATTTTTTATTAATAACCAACATATTGCAGACTCATAAGTCTTCATAAAGTAGCAACGGTTTATTTCCTAGCAGTACAAAAGTCGTGTATGCAGGTTAGCACCATGCAACAGACTGTTCAGGCACCAGAAAGTGCACAACAGTGTGCGTCAGCCAGGGGGAAGCCGCTCCCCGCTATGGAGCAATGTTATACACAACCTGTGCTGTCCAGTATCCCACTCCCGCTCAACAAGCAGGCGCCAACACGGTAGTGCATCTTCCTGGACAGCTTAACAACGTCAGTTGCACGACTTTGTTGTTTGGTCCTTTTGCATCCATTTCTTTAACAGCATATATATATACATACTGATATATCACGTCTCCCCTTATCGGTGAAGACTGGGTGTCTGTAATAGTCGGGTGGCTTGATTGGGTGACCACTACAAGTCAAATGTGTTTGTGATGCCATGGTGTCACCTGCTGTTCTGGTTGCCTGTGCATGAAGGCTCGGTACACCTCTTGGTGGCTCTTGTACTGCCTCTCCGAAGTCTGTGGCACCGGCTGCATTGTATGCGCATGTTACTTTCTGTTTGCACTTTAGAATTTCCACATGCGATGGTGCAGTTCCTCCATGATTTTGGTCTCCTATGTGTTTGTGCTGCTTTGCAGAAGGTGCAGGCCAGAGGTGTAGAAAATCCTCATTGCTGATCACCGAATTAAATGCTCTGGAATCTATCTCCATCAGCAGTGGCTGCCATGTCAGTTTGATCATGATCGGCATTCACGAATGCCCATTCACACTCTTCATGGTGAAGAGATCTCCCACTGAGTCGATCTGATACATCAGTTGGTGATTCCCATGTTGTTGAGGTGCTGTGGATGCACATGTTTGCTGTTGTTTAGCTGCAGCGTTCCATTCCTTTAATTTACAGAAGCAAGTTGTGCCAATGTGGCCTGTTTTGAAGCAGTACGCGCACTTCGATGATTTTCCCTTGTAATTGTCCAGTGAATGCATTCCGGCACATAGGAAACACCATTTGTTGCTCACATTTGTCATGCAATCAGATTACTCTTAGATTCAAATTAAGTCAATCTGTCACCACATAAGCTATTATATATAGTAAAGTGAAACCTCGCTAAACCGTATTTGGCCGGAGCTCGGAAAAAGTGCGCACTAAACAGTAGTACTGCTTAACCAAAATAGCCTGTGATCGCTGACTTACCTGTCAAAAACGGAACTCAGAGAGAGTGCGATGAAAGAGGGAAAAAAACATGCAGTATTTATTCACTTTGATCGACAAAAGTAATATTTTCGCTTGATGCCACAGCGGCCTAACAGCGACGACCGCAGTCTTAAACTTACTGAAGCTGCGAGCCAGCTTTTCAGCCAGCCCCTCTTATCGACAAACACTCGCATGGCAGATTCCTCGTTGGCATTGCATATTCTCCATGCATGGGTGCGGTGGCACTGCAGATGTCGCGGGACACATTTTTTATTGCGGGGTGCTGCTCTCGTTGTGATGATTGCATTCTTGATGCTGATGTAACGTGCAGCTTCTGCCACTGTCGGGCCTGAATTACCTGTGCTGTCTCTTTCCGCATCGTCCTCATCACTGTTGCTAGGTGACACTCTGGCAACAACAGAGACAACGATGGCGAAATGTCGAACCTTGTAGCCAACATCTCTTCGCGGTTGCAGCAGTGCTGCCGAGGAACCGCTGCTTTGCATTCCTAATGCCACACACCATAGTCAACAGTAGATCCCTGTCGTGTGCCAGCGCCAACTTCGTGTCACTTTCGATAGCATGAACAAAGTCTTAATTTTTCTTCTGTTCCGAGCACCTGACATCTTTTTTATCCGAGCTTCGGCATGACACGAGCCCTTTTTTGTACGACGCCACAACGCTCTTTGGCACAGCGCCGAAATGATGTTGATGTGGCTTCATGCGCAAATGCACAGGGCGCTTGGAGGCTGTTCTGGTCCATGGTTCCAATCTCTGAGGCTTGTTGTTCTGCCGGGCGACCTGATGGAGACGACGCACCACTGTGTTTGCGCGATGAAAAATGGAAACACTACATGTTCCAATACGTACGCAATAAGCTGGTACGGTTTATGCGGATACACAACACATTATGTCCAATGGCTGCTGAGTCGAGGATTTGACTTTACTACTTTTAAAATGAAACTACTGTTTAAGCGGGTACGGTTTAACGAGGTTTTACTGTAGCTGATATGGCTGCCTGTCCAACAGTGCCTACCCCTGTCATGAGTGTCCCCCGTGGTTTCTCTTTATGTGCTGTGGTAGGAGGGAACATTGCTCAGCCAAGTAACTGAATCGTCTCCTTGTATGCCCTGAATGACGTGTCTGGCAAATGTGACTCGCACTGTCCTCGAAATGAACATTGCTAATGCTTGGAGACAAGTGGAATATCATTGAAGAAGCAGAGAAATGGCATGGAGCCACGGAAGCCAGCATCGTCAACGACCTGCAGATTCCAGAATTGTCATTGAAGCCATTCTTGCGAAGAAGGTTGCCGTGGTGACCGAGCAAAGTAATTCCCATATGCAATGCGCACAGAGTGAACAGTGGTAAAAGCAGCCCATATGGAAAGAACAAAAGGATAGGCTAAGATTGAACTGATTAGCCACCAGAAAGCTTGCTGATCGTATTGGCTATGCCTGCCCACACATGCAGTCTGGAGCTTTTTGTCGACAGTGGAACACACAATCTTCTCAAGCATTCATTGATGGGCTTCAGTTTAGGGCAAGTCGTCGTGGAAGATGGTACGTGCGTAATCAAAGAGACGTTGCTTCATGCCGATGCTGCTGCCACCTTGCACAAGTAAAACGATGCCACCTTGCACGAGGAAGATGATGCCACAGATGCTTCTTGCCTTTGTTTGCAGATCAGCTACTGAGCATTGACTGCATTTGGAGATTCATCTGTGGAGACAGTGTCATAGCAGACCTTGTTCCGGATGTTGCTGTGCTCTGAAGAAAGCTCTTGCTGCATGTCTCAAAGAAGGTCTAGCAGAAATTGATGGATATTTTGTGTGTGTTTAGGCCAAAAAAGAACACTTTAGCATGCTGGCAAGCACACATCAGGGCATACAGTATGCTAAATCCCTCCAATAAAGTGTGGGTTGCACCAGCACTGCAGTATTTTTTTTTACATTTACTATTTTGACCCTTTTGGTTTCTGAGTTTTGCAGTGTTAGCTTGTAGTTTAAATTGAAGCTCCCTGCAACTGTGTCATGTGAAACCTTGTGTTATAAACGTACACAATTATTGTTGTTCAGATTATACCACTCCTGAATTATAGAATGTTGTCGCGTGGTCCAAAGGAAGTCGTGTAGTCAGGGTTCTGCTTAAGTCTATAGGGAAGAGGGTCAGAATAATTCTGCGGCTTGGGAGCTGTGGTTGTTGTGCAGAGACAGCAGTTCTTGGGAAAATGCGTGGAAGGGATAACTTTTCACTATTTTCTAGTCGCCGAACAAGGATGCCTCGCCTTTAGAAAGCCTACAGATTTGTTCTTTAGATTTAGGCTATGCAATTTATTATCTGGCCAGTCTCACCTTGTTTGCATTCCTTTTGAATGATATGCTGCGTTGTACTTATTCTCTTAGTTTCCTCAATGGGCATAGCACTCTACGAATATTTGGGGGTGTGCCGTTCCTTTGTTTTATTACTTTCATTGCCTTGGTGCAGCAGACATTGTCATCTTTCAGCTTCTTTCTTTTTGACAAGCTCAGTTGACTGGACGTCCAGTGGTTAATGTCAACAACGGTTTCATCTTAGCTTGTTCATGATTACTATAGCCTGAAGCCTAAGTTTAGAGGCGAAAAAAAATAATGCACTATCACACATGACCGTCATGTTTCCATACTATATAAAATAATATAAATAAGCCTTTCTTTTATGAAGTGGACTCCATACAACCTTCATATTTTACTTACTTGAGAAATAAGCAAGTATTTTATATTTGAAAGTCTTTTTTTTTCTAGAACATCTGTATTCTATTTCATAAGAAAATTTTGCTGTTGGTACACTTCTACTTCTCTGGTGTTTCAACCACTTGCACATATCACTACCTTGTTATGCAAATGCAACTGGTATTTTGGGATTTGCTCTTGCGCAGACACAACAGAGATGACAAAAATATTATGCATTAAAGCAGACTGGTTTTGTAAGACATTTCAGCTCGGGAACAAGGTACAGTTAAACCTCGATATAGAAAACTTCAATAGGACTAAATTCTTGATATAACGAAGTATTTAACTTTTCATAACATTTTGTCAACAGAACACCATGTATTTAGAACCTCAATATAACGAAGTGTGTATGCGATTTCAATATAACGAAATTTCACTGCCGCCACAAAGGAATTGCTGAGACAATAAATGGAAACTTCCGCGAACGCAGATGGTCAAATGATTGACTTACAAGCGGCTGCTTGCAAACGCACCTCTCTAATAGCGCGCCGCACGACTGCCTAAATGGAGCTGCAGGATGTCCTGTATAAAGTCTAAGTGCGGTAAGATCCCATCGCACCCTGCGTACTGTGTGCTTTAGTTGCGAGTGAAAGTGTGCGAGAGTGAGGCAAGAAAGTTGACGGCTTCACGAGTGACGCCTTCCCGCGCGAGCAAAGAGAAAGAGGGGGAGGGGAGTGAGCTCGCGGTAATGCGATCAAGAGCGCGCGAGGGGCGGACTGGGAGGTAAGTTGGCGTGCATCTCTGCTGTGGCTTCAGATGGCTGTAAGTGCGGCTGAGCGCATATGTGGCAGCGCACCCTGCTTTAGAGGTAATCTATCGCATGTGCAAAGTGTGGGTGTGCCGAGTCGTTGTGGTACCATGAAAGCTGTCTTCCCCCTTGTTTAGTATCCTAGGTTGCGTAATCTCGAGTTTCGGTGACCACTCGGAGCGAGAGGCACACGAAGCATTCGCTCCCCGCTGCTGGCGCCTTTCCTGATAGCGTCGTCCCAGTGCGGGTGACACTATCAGCCGCGGGGGCGGAGTGCAGACGAGAGCAGGGCTGGGCTTCGCTTAGTTCTTACTGCCGATGTGAAGATATCGTCGAGGTATGTGGCAGAAAACCGTATCATTCGTCGCCAACTCCCAAATTATTAAAACAATTTTTTCTCTCATTCAAACTTGCTTTTCTTTTTCGATCGCCCGATAATTCGGAAAATTCTAAGGCGCCTTTCCGTGTAAGAAGAATCAATCGGCAACTGTGCTTATTTGCATAAAGGGTAGAATTTTTATACAACGAAATTTCGATACAACAAAGCAAATTCCTGATTTCACCGCCTTTGTTATATCAAGGTTTAACTGCATTTTGTTCCTCTGGTGGCAAGTAATAATGGTTGCACTTTGCCAAAACCAATGACGTCTGAGCTCATGTTGTGTAGCTTATTGCAGACAACGATGTCCCATAATCTCGGAGGTTGTGCAAAACTCTAATGCCTGCAGTGATTTGATAGGGAATTGTGAAGTTGCAAAGTGCTTGATAAAAGTGGAATGTCAGTGCATCATATATTGTAGTGTGAGAGAGTAGACATCTGCTCTAAGACAGCCTTTCAATAAGCTGTTTGTTTTGTTTTTATTCTACTGTCACCAGCACTAATGCATGAGAAAGTTATAATTCCTGTATGGTATTTACGCCACCTTTTACCTGCTGCAGTAGCCAGGGCATTGTCTTGATGAGCTCAAGGTCGTGGGCTAAATCTTGTCTGCGGTGGCTGCATTCTGATGGGGGGGGAGGCGAAATGTGAACATGTTGTTGTACTTGGCTTCGGGTGCACATATAAGAACCCAAGGTAGTCAAAATTAATCACCCGCTACAGCAAGGCTAATAATCAGATTGCAGTTTTGGCACGTAAAATCCTAGAATCACATTTTTGTCTACACCACCAATTGGATTATTAAAATTATAATTGACCTCTCACAAATTCTTATTGTTTTTCTCTGGATGACCCTTGAAATACCACTCATGATTGATCGGGCATAGAACTATTTCATGCTTAAAGATTAATATTGAAAACTCGGCATACAGTTCATTAGGTACATGAGAACAAATGTTGTTAGCTACTGGATACCTGTGTTACTCAGACGCTCTTTGCTGGCTATAGAATTCACAATATTTGAAAGTCAATAGTGTTATTCAACTCAAAGAAGTTGTGCTATGATTACACAGCATGGCCATCTGGTTTTGGTGAACTGTATTGTAAATCTCACTCACATGGCGCCATAGTGCCAGTGTAAAACTACTGTCCTTGAAAGGGCACACATGTGAGTAAAATAATCTTTAGAAGAGGCCTTTCTCATTGCAACAAAGTGCTTTTAATGTTCATAGAAGTGATTTCTTTAGAAATGTTTTTCTTTTTCTTTTATCTCCACATTTAGAACTTAGGGCTGATCTGTTTAGCCACTTTGGCAACATTGTAGTTACAGTGTAGTATGTTGTAATGAGGACATCTCACTCTTTCTTGATTGAGTACCTTGTGCTACACGCTGACAAATATTTTGGTGCTAGCTTAATTGTAACAACTTGTTTATGATGTGTTAACATTAAATGAATTGTATATGGCAGTGTGCAATGGTGCTGCTCAAAGGCTTTCGAGACCTCGACGCAGTTTCGCATCACCCTATTGATGCATTAGACTTTATTAGCTTCACATGCAACGTAACTGCCAGTTTAGTGCTTTAGACTGTTTACAAGTCATTTGTTCAAAGGCCTTTAAAATGGCTGCGTGACATGGGTTTAACATTTCACACCTTTTACTGTTATCAGCTTATAAAAAAGATGCTTTTGAAGCCACTTGTTTACGTATTTATAGTAATTTTAATTAAATTCGTGCTTATTTCCTTTACTCCCAAACCCCTTGCCTTTGTGTTATAAAGGACACCTGTGATGAAAGAAATTTTTGCCGTTGTGCCACCTCCGAAGCTGGCCCTCAACTGCATCGGGGGTAAGAATGCAACTGACATGATGCGCCACCTAATGAAAGGTAGCACCATGGTCACCTATGGTGGGATGTCACGGCAACCCGTCATAGTGTCAACAGCGGCTCTCATCTTCCAAGACATTAAAGTGGTTGGCTTTTGGAGAACAATGTGGGCCAAGGAGCATGGTAACACCAAACTCGATGATGATATGTATGATTACCTGACCAAGATTTCTATGGAAGGAAAGCTGCAGCCGCCTGCAAATAACTTGGTTCCTTTCGAAAATTATGAAGATGCTGTAAGAATGTCCATGGAATCATTTGCTGGGGCCAAACAGGTCCTGGTTATGGATGAAAGGTTTGCATAAGGGTTAGGTGGAGTATGGGGCAAGAAAAAGCATTTGACAGACTTATTCTGTGTCCAAGGCCAAGATGCAAGCATCATGTTTGTTAGCATTCGTGAATACTTATGTCACTGTTGTTTCTTCACAGTGCACTCCTCTTTCCCTTATTTTTTTTTTTTTTTTGCTGGTGAGCGGTTGTCTGATGTGTAACAAGAAGCAAATATTTATTTTTGGTTTCCACCTTCACAGCTTTATATGCACAAAAACTTTGTGGTTAGCAAGTGTTAATGGGAAACTAAATACATAAGGGAGTTGCTCAGGTACTATACTCATTCCCACATATTGTGTGGATACGTTCCATTACAAAGTCTCGCAAACAGTGACTTTGCTTTCATTTAGTCATGCTAGTCTTATAGATGTGAAATGCACTACTCTTGGTTCTTGTGGCATTGAAATCTTTTTGACTTTAAAGACGAAATAGCGTGTTGTTTTAGTCAGTGGCACCTACTTAATACTTCATGTTATGTTTAAGGGAAATCTGTTTGTCTCAATCTTATAGGGAAAGCTTTTTTGTTCATTGTATCTAAACATGACATGCATGCAAAAATGTTTTTACAGCTTGAGTCATATATATATATATATATATATATGTATATATATATATATATATATATATATATATATATATATATATATATATATATATATATATATATATATATATATATATATATATATATATCCGAAAGCAGTGCCATGGGTATTGGTGTAGTAGTGTGTAAATGAACTTGTGAGAAGTACTGTTGCAACAATTTGTAAAAAAAATTTATTTGCTGTAAAAATATATCCAACAGTCGAATGTTGGCATTCTAAATATATTGCCATGGTTTGTCTCAATGCTTTCAGGAACAAAAGGAAGTTCATGAGACAGTTCTGTAATAAAAATATCCCCTCCCGTTCTCACTATCAAGAAAAGCCAAAGCACTTGACATAGAAACAGCAGCCGCATTCATAAAGCTCTTCATACTGAAGATCAGTTCATGAAGTAGGTGCTCTTCAGCAATTATAGCCATTGATAGAATAGCCAAGGTACGGGACAGTGACAACGGGATCTCATGGATGAAAAGCTTTTTGGATCTGGCCACTGTCTTGCAAACTGGACGATTGTGGTCACTGAACGAGGCTTGGGCACATCTGGTTCGCTCAGTTCAGCATGCGTACACAGTTATCACAATCACTGCACTGCACTGCGCCATGGTCTGTGGTGCATACTATCACAGTTACAATGGTGCACATTGTCACACTTACAAGCTTGTGTCATGGATCACTTCTTGAAGACCACTGGGGTATTTGACAATGGACTGATGTATAACGGTATTGTTCAGAACACTGTTTCTAAGAGCACTGTATCAACACCACCTGATCACATGCAGAATAAAAAATGTAAAGGATCAATCTCTGGCTCTAGTATGCGCATGCACGCTTCTTGAGTTTCAAAATATTCAATACATCTTTATTTACTCATGAGATTAAGTATGGAATAACTCTCAAGATATGATAAATAACAGCAAAAAGAAATGGTTACATTACTAACACTTTGCACTTTGGCTGTTCCCTAAAGTTCCTTCTTTTAGCAGGATTGTTTGTATTGAGATTGTGGTGCATTGGCCAAGTTTTAAGACAAGCATTTAAGTGTGAAGTCAGGCTAGAAGCAACAATTGGCAGCATCTAGCCCTTTGCTAAATATAACTTCATTCAAGAGCTGAATCATGGCAAGCACTGTCCCTTTAATCAAACTTCATGTCCACCACTGAGTTTTAAAATCGTGCTTCCAGCATAAATTTCTTGCTTTTTGTCGTGACTGGTTGTTCTGAGTACACTCATTACATGCCACTTTTTCATAAGTGTACCATAATAAGAATGTTCTCATCATTGCTGTTTATAAACATTGGTCAGTAAAAAACTGTTGTAGGCGCTTAATCATGGGTGTCCCATTGCAATTTCTTGCAAAGTATTCTCAATAGCTGCAATGTCCACTTGTTGAAATAACATGGGCATTGATTCCTACACACAGTACACTGTAGACAGTTCATTCGTCTTCAGAATGGTGTCACTCAGCCGGAGTAACATGCTCTTCGTTTTCTCTTGGGCGAACATCTTCATTCTTGAAACCAGCATTTGTTTCATTGCTGGCAATAGTTTGCCTCCTTACAAGGCATTAAATCAAAGCTAGGATACTTGAATATGTTCCCATTGTTTTTGTCATCACACGTGTATCCTTTCCTCCTTGATAGTTTCACTTGCAGAGAGAAAAAAAAGTCAGTGCTGGAGCAAAAGTTCTGTGGAGTTCAATGTCTGGTGACATCCTGCTTTGGGCACTTCACATTCCGAAGTCTTGCTTAACAAGAGGCCTGTCATAATGATGTGGAGCACACATTTCGTCCTGGACTGAAACAGTGTCCTCAAGAGCCCATGGTCTCAACCTGCACTCAGCATCGGTTTTGCGCCAAGACACAGTCGGACGCCATGCCGAAACCTGGACCATTTTTTATTCACCAGTCTCCAAGTTCAAAACCTGGTAGCCTCTGGTTTCTCGTCAACCTTATGGATGTTTTCAACTGAGAGTCCCTCGGTGATGGTGGTTTTGCTTTCGTACTTGTCTTGCTGGTCACTGCTGTCGTCGGCAAGATCGTCCTCATAGAAGCGCTTGATGCGTCCGCTGAGCAGGAACTGGCCGATGTAGCAGACGCCGGCGATGGCCAGAAAAATGACTGTGACGAGATGCAGCGTGTAGCGCAGCTTGACAGCATCGTACACCCAACAGTTGCCACGCCGTCCGCATTTCTCCTCCCAGATCAAGCACGAGTGGTCCAGGATGGCGCCGTATATCAAGGGGTAGGGTATGAAGGCTGTGGAGAGAGAGAGACGAATTAGTGTGATCGCTTCGAATTTCATGATCAACGTACGCAGTGTCAATAGACAGTTTTAGTATTGCGTCATGGCGATACGTACGCAGCCCGCAAGTGCTTTGCGGAACGCAGGAGCGCGTGTTGCGTTAGGGCTTTTAGTACTGCGAAATGCCTACGAATGTAAGCGGGCGACCGTTAGACGCCGGGCGCGTCGGAGCGCATTGGCCGCGTCCGCCAGCACATTGAACAGTCGGTCGAACTAGACGCTGTTGATCTTGCTAACAAGATCACGTGTGGCCGCGTTTCCGCTTCGTAGAACTATATTTAGGCCTTTAAGAGACTGCTTTTAATACGTATGAAATGCACGAATCATATGAAGAAAAATAAAAACCGAGCACTTGCTTTCTGAGGCTGGCACGGTCATTTGCGACGAACTGCGCCTAAATCAGGTCGAGCCTTTCGCGCAAGCAGCACACACTGAACACTTTCTAAAAAACAAAGTTCGTATTTTTGCTCTGCATTCCCACCGTGCAGAATCCGGGAATGGCTTCTGCGCGTTGACTTCACGCAGCAAAGCCAAATCGTAGGCCATTGAAAAGTACAGTCTTCCGCTGGTCGCCATTGACGCTGCCATTTTGGGAAACTCTTTTGTCTCGCGCTCTCCCGAACAAACGAGAACCACAAGAGCAGCATGCAAGGCTAAGTTTATAAATTGACAGCATTATTGTATGTTTTTCTGGCAGCTCTTCGCAGGTGCAAACTAGTCTGAGAGCCACCTGCGACGCCACATTTTCTCGGTAGAGGGATGTGGTGTCAGGCTTCGTAGCCAAGAAAAGAAAAAAAGGGGGGAGAGGGAAGATTTATAGTAGTTTTGATTGTGAATTAATGCCTGAAGGAAAAAAAAAGTGTTGGTTGTCTTAGACAGAACACAAGGTAGTACCTTAGAGTTTTACGCAATGCACCGTGCACAGAACCAATGGATGATCTATTTAAACATTTTACACCTAAATGCACCGTTTATACTGAGAACAGGTGAGCAAAATTGCTTTTCTTACCAAGCATATGTAAGAGAGATCCTGTGGTCCCCATTGCCATGCTCTTGTCGATGGGGTCGACGCACCTGCAATATCGAACGGAGGGAGATTTCTGAACCCCTAAAACCCAAACACAATCCCACATCAAGGGGAACTAGAACTTGCCCTTTATTTTTGACCATGAAGGGTGTACGTTTGGACAAAACGCAGTTATTTGAGTTTCAAGTTTGTATAATAATTAATTAGTGATTGGTTTGCTGACTATACATAACTCTTGCTCCAGGGTATCAGAAATGACATCGTTTGTGGGATGTCTAGGACGCGCATACAGTAGGTAGTCCGTTCTTATAAGGCTTGAAAAAGTGAGTGAAGAATTTTAATAACGTACATTCAATGAGATCCTCGGAACAGTTGCGATATTAAAAAACAAAAACAAACGCAGATCCAAAGCACAATGGCAATCTCTGTGGATCGAAGCTTTCGTGAAGCGGTTACATAACTCTTCAATGCCATAAAACTAAACGCGATGCGTACAACTGTCCTTATCGTCACCCATACAATGTGGCGCGAGTTTCAAACAATGTTTATGTTTCTGCACTGTAGCGGTGGTCACTTTAACGTGGTGCCATGTTTGTGTTTGTGTACCTTACCCTTCACAATCTGAGGTGGAATAGTTCGTGTTTTTCTCCGTTTCGTTACTCCGTCTAGGCGTAATGGAAGAAAGCCTCGCTTTAAAAAAAATATAGCACACATTTTTCTTATATAAAACGCGCTAACAGTGCGTTGGATTTACTTAAAGTGCTTATACAGCGACAAATTGTTCGAAACAGCGTCCAGCAGATGCTGCCACATGGGCATGGGTCGCGGTCTTCACGTCACGGTAAGGTATCTCAAGAGCTCGACGTGGGCCAGTAAATGCGTGCAGCGTGCTACAGAAAGCATTAATCGAGTTCTGTGGGCAACAAAAAATAGGGTTTAGATATTTTTTCATAGTGTAGTTCCGCTGCGTAACGCTCAGGCGAGCATCTATGCGCACCTGAGGAAGATGAGCAGGCCCCCTACACGACCTGTGGAGCCCAGGAACTGTCCGGCGATCACGATGCCCAAGAAGAGGCCCAACTGCTGACACGTGGAGCCGCAAAGCCCCGACGTCACATAGGAGTCGTCCACTCCGTGGTCACCTGCCGCGATGCAGCTGCAGTCCTTGTATATCTGCAATGCAGACGAGAGCAATATATATGTTGCGCATGTGCGCAAATGGGACCAGAAGTAATTTGCTGACTCATGTTTCGCCCTCAGTGCCTAAAACTCGACGTAGCTACGCGAATACAGGCTATCCAGACAACTATCTTTACTTCTGCGTCTGTCCCGAAGTCCATCACGATGTGGGAATACATTCACGCGGGACCACTCAAATACATGTATTTGCATCAACTGTTAGTTCTCATCTAGGGCGCTTACTTGGCTGCTCTGAAGGACTACCGACATCTTCTGTACAATCTACAACCCCTCCTGGTGCAACACTTACAGATCATCGTTCTATATTTTTTCTGACACTCAATGTCTTCCCTTTTAAGAAAGACTCCGATATCAACCAGAAGCTGAAATGCGCGAGGATGGGACGATTGTGAGATGCAGCAGAGCGCTGACTGACACGGATGGATTTATTGAGCGAGCCGAGAAATAGGACATCGAGCCCCACTTTCCTCTACCTGTGTCTGCTGGTTGCAGATAGGAGTCGTTCAACTCAGCTGCGCCCAAGCCCCTTCTAAGAGCTTTGAGCTCAGCTACAAATTAGAGCTTGAAGATTTCCTTATATTTACCGTCATGTTCGTCGACGACAGGCCCACGCTTCTGCAGCCGGCATGGCATGGTGAGAAATAGCTTGTCATTTTGTTGCTTGAGCACACCGGCTCGTATATCTGGGTGTTGCAATTGCAATCCACGTTGCACTTGTCCAGCAGTGATGTCCTGTAACCAGAACACGCGTACGTTTTGACGTTTTGTCGGTATGCGCAAGATGCGAGAATTTGCACCCGACGACTTTGCGAGTTTTGTCCTGTATGCTGATTGCTGTGAACATTAGGAGACTTTATGGCTTTTCTATTGTGGGTGCAACACACGTGGGCTTCAATGTGGCGCCAGTATCGTGTCAGCCCTGCTATATGCAGGGCTTTTTGCTTGAGATAGTGTTTTTGAATTGGCATGAAGAGAACCAGAAAGTAGACACACTCACAAAAAAAAATGCGAACTTAACCAGACAAAGTTAGAAAACCCTTGGTCAACCGCGCGTCTTTTAAGGGGGTGCTGACTGTCGAGAACACTCCGTGAAAAAGCGTTGTCTCCATGCAGGGAAACTGGCATAGAACATATTGCTGCTTTGACATATATCTGCCAGGTAGCATGAATGTTTGGAGTTTTACATTGGAGGATACAGTAGATGAGTGACTCACGCGCTGATGTTTCTGCCGGGGGCGACTCCGGCAATGTTGGGGCTATCGCAGCCGATGAACATCATGGCGACGAAGCCTGCTATCATGGCCAGCTCCACAAATGCCGAGTAGCCGGCCACAACGCGCGGGCCTGGCCGGAACCGGTGTATGACGACGCCGCCGGTTACGATTCCGACCAACGTTGTCGCCACTTTGGCCGCCCCTGGATCAAAAAGACGGGAAAGAGGTCCGTGTTTCCTTTATTGCTCTGCCATGATTGCGGATACCCTGCCATCCGTGACGTATATATTTTCCGTATCATAACTCCCGTGTGCATTTAACAAGGAGCCTTTGCGTATGCCATCTTTTTGCCAGCGGGTACTCTATAGCCATCCGTGACAGTGGCGTAGCCAGAATTTCTATGGGGGTGAGGGGGAGGGGGAGGGGATAGCGAGGGAAAGACCACTTTTTTCGGGGACGGGGGTGTGGCAGGCCGCATATTAACGCGGAAATTTCGAATTTCGGGGGCGGGGGCAACGTGCTCTGTATTACACCCCGTGGCTACGCCACTGATCCGTGACATTTCCAGGGTCTCTAAATTAAGGCTCGTGCGCAATTAAGAAGGTGTCTTTACCGCCGTCAGCCACCATAACTTGCGCTCGTGTCATATGGAGAGACGGAGAAGGAAGAATTATTATATTTAAAAAAAAATGGGATATGGAACGGTACCGTCTCTTTGTTTCTATAGCATCTTGAGACAAAGGCGTTGAAAGTTGCGTTGGGCGGGAAAGACGAAGCTGGTGCTTCAGAGGCACTCTACGAACAACTACGAACAAAAAGCACTACCGCACTTATGATGGCATTTTCTCATGCATTTCCAGCCAACCCAAAGGGTCTTACGTCGTCCGTTTTAAAGGTCATCACCTCGAATGGAAACGCACAACGTCAGCTAACCATCCCGGCTTACCTGTGTAATAGTTGGCCTTCGACGCCGATTGCCTAAACTGGAACTCGACGTATTTGCTGAACGAAGTACCGTAGCCGGCTGTGGCGAGCAAGACGAATACCAGGCCAGTTGTGTGGAGCATGAAGATCGGGTTACGGACCAGCCTTTTCACGATAACCATGATGTCTGCAGCATAGGGAAAAGAAACGGTATGGAAGAACGTTTGCAAGTATTACGCAAACGCACTCGCTTTTCGTTCTCTTCTAGTAGCCGCTGTATACGGCTCCTGATGTACGGCTGGCTTGCTTGCAGCCAGAACCGACATACTATGCTTTAAGGTACCGTTGCAGTCGACGGCCTTTTCTTGTTTCAGAGTGCAAAATCTCCAGACATTTGATAACATCAACGCACACGACCAAGAAGATGCTCGAGTCTGCAGAGCCGTTATGCGTCTTCGTGTCCAGTCGTAGCCTGGTCATCTGGCAAGCGGTTCGGGCTAGGGACCCTCTCAGCAGATAGCGTACTGCCTACCTCATCCGCCGATGTCACTGCGAACTAATCGGGGGTCCCTTGCTCGCTCAACTCGATGCACAAATTACTCGAAGCAAATGTTTCCGTCCGTGCCCTTGTGGCTCGATAAGTCTAGCGCACGTACAACTTATCAAGATGCCTTAACTTCGACCCCAGCTCGTATACGGCCTTTTTCCTTTACCATCTTTTTTTCAAGCGGTGATATTTTCACACGGACGCCAATCAGTTGAGAAACTCGCCATATAACCACAACGTCAACTAGGACATCATTTAGGTCAGTGGGGATATTGAGAACTGGACTCGTTGTGTCCCGCTGAATTGTCGCAGCTGTCGACATCGACACCAGAATAATTTATTGTTGTAACCACTTCAGACACTGTGATCGCCTAGCATGCTACAAACTTCCAGGCTACAACCACTATACCCACGGTCACTATCCTAAGTAGCCTGACGTACTATCCTGCAATTTACTTCTAATTCACTTCTAAACCACTTCCGTACCTCTAATTCCCCCCCCCCTCTTACTCTAAAGCCACCATAAAGCCATGGCCTAGCTAAGCTCTCTTATACTTGGTAGTCTGCTCGATACACCTGTGATTCAGTCCCTTTAACTGCAATAAAAGTTTATGACAATAACCTTTGATCATGGCGATGCTGATGCCATGGTGGCCCGTCCTTTCGGCGCACTTTGAGTCCTTGTTCGCCTTCACCACGGACAACCTCTGCATACGGTTCACTTTGTAATTCTTGCCGGCGGGTAGGATGCGCGGGAACATCATCATAGGTAGGGCGACCACGGTGAGGCCGACGGCGAACAGTATGTAGCCTATCCACCAGGCGCCCACCCAACGGGGATCCTTCGGTGAGATGCCTGGATCGCCTGCGCAGAGCGATCACGTGCAACATACATTCACTATCTCTTTGTGTATCAACAGTATACGTTGATAGGGGCCGAATAGTTCTACGAGGGAATGCGTTGGAGCGTCCTAGCGGTCCAGAAGGCACAGCTACTACAATCAATCAGCCGCAACTGCAGCATTAACTTTTGGCGCAGCCTTACTTTGTTCTTTCTCTTTCAAGGGACCAGGAATGCTGCTTATTGTGTACGTTTATTTACTACGTTGTAGCAGCTAACGCACCTGTAGACAAAAAGGAGAAGAAAATGGAAAGACAAGGAGGCAGGCATGAATAAAAGCACTAGTTCAAAGAGAAAAAAAGTTTATTAACAGTCGGTACTCTCTTTTTATATGCAGGAATCGTCTAAAAACATTTTGTTAGAAGTAGCAATTCACGCGTGGGTGCCTTTTCCTGCTTCTGTCGATCCCTTTGTGCGCTATGGCTGGCTGTGATAGATCACCGACTCGTCCATACTTTTTTTTTTTACGTATATACCGAGCGTGGGAATATTAACGAGTGCGAATGCACAATAGTAGCCTTCAGTTTGTTCTGATGGTGCGTCATGGTAGAATTCCATTTGCCTAGTCGGGGTATGCCGTCGATTGGGTATGCTCAAGACGTCGCCTTTGTGTTTCGATGTTTCGTTGGGAGCGTCGTTGTAAGAGTTACCATAACTCCAACCATGACACGAAATATTCTCTGCACTAAGCTGCACGGTTTCATTGTGTGGCTGCAAGTGCGTCACAGCTGATATTAGCACGCAGGTTAAGTTAATAAGCAAGAAGATATATGAGTGCCTGGGGTATACTTACGGAAAGGATCTTCGTAAAAGCGCAGGCATACCCCGGCTGTCACGAATCCGACAACGGGGCCGAGCAGTCTGAAGGCAAATCCCATGCCTGCACATATAGTAAGCTTGTTTTGTTTTGCAGATAAGATCATACAGACAGAGAACGTGCAAAAGATTGAAAGGTTTACAGATAAGAAGAGGATTAAATCGGGCCAGAGTGGTGGTTTACTGTCTCGATAATTCTCTCGACTGGATCGGCAGCTGAAAAATTTCATTAGCACAAAAAAAAAAAGAAAAAAAAAGAGGCGTCACTTTTAAAACCGGCGTTGAAACTTTGGCGCTCGTCGAACACGCGTTCAAATGACAAATGTATTCGTAGCTTAAGTTTCTCAAAAATAGCAGATGACCATTGATATGCCACTGCAGTGTAATCTAGTGTAAACGAATAACGGGCTTTAGCTGGACATTGCTTTCAGCCTATGGCTAGACGTGCTGGTGCACGCAAAAGTGAAAGCGTCTTCGAAAGTGAAAGACCTAGAATACGGTTCTCATAGTCATGTTTACACGCTGAGTATCCGCCCTTGATTCGGAACTTCATCTCGCCCGAAATAGTAACACATTAGTCTGCGAGAAACGGCGCTTGCCCTCGATTGCTACTTCAGCGCCACATTGTGTGAAATGGCTGCACTGGAAATGCGTTACATGTGATTGCATCATCTTAATGTACAGCGATGCACGGATCGGCTGTCATCTTTTCACCCTGTTTACTGATCTAGCCACAGCTGCTTTCTCTACAGCGCATCAACTAATAATTGAAAAGGCAGTACAACAAAATACAGGATCAATTTATCAGCCGTTACTCTTTCCGAAATGAATTTAGCTCGTTAATATGCTTTCATGCTTTACTTCATTATTCTTTTATTCGGGTGTGATTTATGATGCAGTCCTGTTTGCTAAGTCACTGCGAGAATTCCACAATACTTCTGCGAGATTTTCGAAAAATTTTTACAGGTTACTTTCAAGAAGCTCTTCGTCGATTCGCGAGAACTTGCGGAGCTCCAGCTTGGTTCTGAATGCATTAATACATCCTGCCTGGCCGTGCGAGTCTCTCAATAAGTACCAGTTGCAGGCGCATTTTGATTAGCGTTGAGTGCCTCTCCGGTAATGAGCAATGTGTCCTGCCGTTTATTTTTTTTTCTCTCTTTCTCGCACTAACGAACTGCATACGATTCGCGAGGAATAGAGTCTGTTGGTTGGGCTCACCGAAGTACAGGGGCGAGTTCTTCTTCCGTATGTTGTCGTCCATGTAGGTGCTTCCCGCGATGAAGAACGTGGACGCGCCGAAGCCGTTCATAAAGTTTGCGGCGAAGAAGAGCGCAAACGGCGTGTAGCTGTCCGCCATCGACGGGCCCCCGCATTCACGGTGTCCAGACATGGCCGAGTTGCACAACAGGCTGTCGGGACTGCGCCGTCGGGCCCCCAGTGCATGCGCCGTGCTCGCTGCGAGTTGTGAGGAAGAGAATTACTGCATGTTATTTTTTTTTAAATTAGACTATATTACATTAGAATAAAAGTCGGCAATAAACCCGCCGTGGTTGCTCAGTGGCTATGGCGTTAGGCTGCTGAGCACGAGGTCGCGGGATCGAATCCCGGCCACGGCGGCCGAATTTCGATGGGGGCGAAATGCGAAAACACCCGTGTACTTAGATTTAGGTGCACGTTAAAGAACCCCAGGCGGTCTAAATTTCCGGAGTCCTCCACTACGGCGTGCCTCATAATCAGAAAGTGGTTTTGGCACGTAAAACCCCATAAAAAAAAAAGTCGGCAATGGGTAACCCGCTAAGCGATTTACTGTTTCGTCTGCGACGCCACAAAAAAAAAAAAAACTTCTAGAAAGAAAACCACTCTCTATGACCATGCTTCCTTGGAGCTGATTCACGTGCTATAGTTATTGCTTCAGCATTCGCGTGAACGTATCTTCGTATGCGTTGGTGTAAAGAACGCTAATGTTTTGCCAACTATCGACGCGATACAGTTTCTGTTGACTGACGTTGGTGTCAGTATTTGACACACCGACAACTAATGTGCTAGTATCCAGAATTCGCTCACAACATCCAGAAATCAAAATGTGAGAGACTTCGTGTATCTCGAATCTCATGCCTTCAATTGTATGCCGTGTTTGGCACAATGAATACATTTTTCTTTGTGTGTTCGTATTAGTCAGCGCTGGCGTTCGTGTTTTGTTTCTCGATGGGCGTGACGGTCGCAAGCTGGACATGTAGCTCGTCGGGCTCCACAATTTCTCACCAAATTGTTTATCGATGGTAAGACGGCGCGGAGATGGTGATTACAGTGGCGCCATGCTACATCGAGGATCTACGATGACAATGTACGCCGCAAATCCGCGAATAAGCCCCCCCCCCTGATTTACACAGCCGTCAAACGCACGACCGTCGCGTGACCATCGCAGCGCCGGCGTTTGACATGAGACAGCATTTTCTCGTCGGTTTCTGCTCAAAAATGGGATGCTGGTGACATTGAGAGCATCGGTAAACGTCACCGGCGTGTCATTTCCGAAGAAAAAATTAACCGACGATTACGATACTTCCTAATGCGAAATTTGAGTGCAGCTGCATACGTGTTTTCATTTCGCGCTATATTGGCAGGCGTGGACAACCTGTCTCGTGCTGCACATTGCAAGCGGGGCGAAGTGTGGCGCGACTGCCTCGCTAATCGGGAGATCGCAAGAGGCAGCGTGTGGGTGACGCGCGGGCGTGATTCACAGCAGTCGCCGCAGACAGACCTCCGCTCATGCATCGTTTTGTTTACATATGCGGTATTGGTGGCGTCATCGGTGAACAGACGGCGCGCGCTACTCTGGCGCCATCTCGTAGCCATCGCGGCCGCAAAGCTCGTCTTGCGCGGTACTACGGGTTTCGTCTCCCGCTTTCGTCATACCCTCCTCCTCCGTTTTCTGCCTGGTGGTTCCGCTGCACCCTCCGCCTCCCCCGCTTTCTGCATCATGATACCGCTGCGCCCTCAACCTCCGCATTCCTCCTCGCCCTCTATTCGCAATCGCCGCCTTTCACCCGCGCTCCGCGTTCACTATTTCATCTTTTGCTGTGCTCGTTCGCTCGGTTACGAGGACGGCGAGGGACGACGCCGACGATCGCCGCAGGAACGGGCGCTCTAGAAACTGCGTGAAAACGCCAGTGCCATGATATATGACGGGGCGGGCGTTTGATGGCTGTGTGAAAACGGCCTAATAGCCGTCGCGGTAAAAACTGAAAGGGAGTGAAGGAGAGTGTCCCTCACAGAGGATGTGCAGTCCCGGTCCGTAGATCATGTAGGGCACGATGCTGAGGAAGCAGCTAAGCACAACGATGAGCGCCCCCATGCCCATGATCTTGGGCCGGCTGATGCGGTTTGCATAGTAGCCGGCCAGCATGTTGATGATGATGGGGCTCAGGTTGTCCGCGATCAGTATGATGCCTGTCGTCTGGCTGGACATGGCGAACCGCCTCTCGATGGTCGACAGCGTGCCCACGAAGTACGTCTTGTACGCGCCCTGCGAGTGAACGCCGATCGGAAAGGATTTGTGCGATCACTTGATAGAGCTCGAAAAAAAAAGAAGAAAATAATCAATATAAACGGCGCAGAATGCTTTGCGCGGCTTGTGAAAACGTTCATGATGCGCTGAGATGTTGAGAAAATTTCAATCTTGCGAAAGTTGTATTTGGTATTTGACAACTGCGTCAGCTGTCAGTTTATATCATTGATGTTTCTAAGAACACAATTAGGCATTTCTTTTTTTTTAAGGCAAGTACTGTCCTTGAAAGACTCGCGAAACTGCAGAATTGGATTGGCAATCATCTCTTATAACATAGTGTAGAAATGCCGCGTACCGTGGCCGTGTTTTTTCACTTGTAGTGCTCGTGTTCTGTGTCTTTTCAATATTTCTTTTTCTAGATAATCAAAGCTAGCGTACCTTGTCACTCTTATTCTTTCTTTTCCTTTTTTTTATTAATACATCACGAGCGTCCAGAAAGTCGCAGAGGAGGCCATTTGACAGTAGTTCAACATGGCAACTTCAGAGAATATTTGGCGAAATAGGACAAGAAGAACAGCACAGGGCAAGAATAGCCCCGTATGGGAGGTCAAGGCACAGTAGAATTACCAAAACTTTGCTGAGGTCAGTTATCGGCTTACGTAGAGAGGTACCAGAGGCTACTCGCTTCGTTTCTCATTGCTGAAAGATCGCCGCAGCTGCGCGGCACATCTCTCAAACCTCTGTAACAATCGCAGTATACTACTTGCTTTGGCTGGTCGGTCGGACGCCAGATTGTTCGCGACGTGTCTTACGTCCGTACAAGCTATGCCGCGATGAAGGTGGGATCACCTGCAGGACACCCATGAGGCTGTAGACGACGAAGAACATCCTTGGAGTGGCGAGCCGCTGCATGATACGCGGGGAGCAGCTTCCCAGGCCACACATGTAGTCACGTTCCTCCTGGAGCTCGCCATCGGCCCCACCGCCGCCGGGGGCACACCCAGCTGCTGGAGCGGCGTTTCCGTTTGTCTTCGCGTCGGACCGCGGCAATTCCGTCGTCGCTCGCTCGACGGTCCATGGCTGCTTCTGAGTGCCTGTTGAAGGAAAGGAAGAGGGAAGGACAGGGAGGTGTAGCCAGTGTAAGGACCAGCTTGCTAAACTGTGCTGGGATAAGAGGGTAAAGGGAATCAAGGACGATAGAGTTGAGGTAAAAGACACAAGAAAAGCTTTGCAAATAACACGCGATGCAGTGCGCGACAACAGTTCCAGTCTGTCGCTCAATCCGCACGCCACGAAGCGGAGCAAAACGTTAAGAACCTTCTGTGTTGAGAACGGTGTGGACCGGTGTCCGAGGATTCTCTTTTCCTGGGACAAAAGGAGATTTCTTAGCCCACGTATAGCCCGTTCTAAAACTCTTTTGTAGGTGCGCTGTAGCTAGGCCACTCACAAAAGGAGATTCTTGATCGTCTTCTGTCGGCCACTTCAGTGCGATATAAATAGGCATTCGCAAACGCCACGCCGAGCCTCAACTTGATCGGCATGTCGTTTCAGTCTTTTGGTATCCCAGACATAAGACGGAGCTGCAGATGCTGATCCAAGCTATGAAGACGATCGTGTTGGTAAATTCGCTCGATCTCGATCCTGTGTGCCATTGTGTAAGTGCGCGTGCCAGTGAGCGAGTTCGTGATGTCTAGAAAGTCGACCAGTAGCGCGAGGATGTATGGGGAGCGAGCTTTTCGCATTTCAATGCGGAGATGAAGGCGAGACAGGAGCGACCCACAGATAGGCAGAGCTTTCTGCTCAGACCTAAGCGCGAGACTGTTCTTATATGCGATGCGTGACAACACGTCTTTCTGATCTCTGAGCATCAGTTCGCTCTTGCGGAGTGATAGCCGGCAGTGATTGCCAACTAACGCCTCTTGAAGCTACGTGACTGTACTACCACCATTACTGCCAAAGCATACAACCATAGCAATTATGTGCTTTGGAAGTAGATCAGGACATCTTGCTGATACATTTAGGGCGCGTTATGTGAAAAAAAGAAAAAAAAACCGTTGTTCCTAGTGAACAACGAACACAGGGACAAAATGAGCATGGCATTTGAAGAATACAGGACGCCCGCTATATAACTATAACGTATAACCCAAAGATGTTTCATGGTTAGTCACCAAGTACCTAACCCCATTGCGAAACTACAAGGCCACGCGACTTCGAAAGATGTCGCACGGGTTTGTTCTTGTGTAGGCCACCATAGCTTGTTCGCTACGAAACCTCTCACGAAGGCAGAATTATAAAGTGTAATACATCGTCCAACAGCACACACGACGATTGTGGCCGCCTGTATTGTGTGCTATGCAAATGAAAAACTTATGTCGCGCATGTACGACCTCACCGGTAAAAGTAGTAGCCTTTCCGCCGCACAAAAGGCATTGTCGCAGAGGCACACGTCAAAGAGATCGTAAACATATGCGTCCGTTAAAAGAAAAAGGAGGAAACTGGCCTCCGATTTCTTTTCTAGCGCATGTGTGTGTATGTTTCCAGACGCTCTTTCTCGAAGAACGTGAGGCGTTCAGTGATAAGTGTAGGCAGAAGCGCCTTAATAAAGAAATGAAGAAAGGTGGGAGGGGATGCGTAAGAAAGCCGGAAATCGCGAACTTTATACAACAATGGGAGGTGACAGAGAGAAAGGCTTTGGGTCGGGCACATGGTTTAGACTAAATGTAATACATGTCCGGCGTTTTTTTAAGGATATTCAAGCAGTCGACCTTTTTATGAATGGTTGCCTATGTTTTTTGGTTTCTATGTTTTTGACGCGCGATGCATTGATTTTAAAGGGGTTGTTATAGACAACGTTGCATATATAAATGGACTCAGCATCCTTACTACTACAGTAGCCATGGGACCAAGAAGTCAGACGATTCGCAGTCACGAAGCAATACCGTCTGCTACCGACGCAGATATTCAGGCCATTACGGAGACCATTGGCCTACACAAACATGACAGTGACGTTATGACAATTCGTTCCGGTAGTCAGGAAGCGTTACGTGCCTTTACAAAAAAAAAAATGATCTCCCGGATTATATCCGTACTACACTGACCACTAATGCATGCACTAACGCCCTGGATTACAGGTCCTCTTGGACTGGGGACCAGGTCACCAGGGGATAGAGGGAAGTAAGCTAGCTCATGCCGTAGCTTGCGATCCTTTAACTCCGAGCAACTCCATTAAGTGGTCCTAGACCTATTGCCCCAGAAGTGTCAGAGCTGAACATCGAAAACAACAGGCTTCCCTTACCATCCCCATCGCAATCACACTAGAGAGGACGCTGCACTAATCCGCCAGACACAAACACTACCCAAACCATGCTGCTCAACACCACATTGAGAACTGACGTGGCACACCAGCGTGTTAAGTATGGGGGAAGAAACCCCCCAACTCACTTCATATTAAATGGGAATGCCCCAGAGCACTGGCTCTCTTCTCCGCACTTTTTCATGCTCCTGAACATCTCTCCCTTCCTTCCCTTCTCCTGGGAAAGCTGTACCACCTCGCCGCAATAGCTGCATCCTACACTATGGCCGCTGCTGGTAGCCCACATCGAACACATAATTGGACCCTAACAAACGGACACAACATCTAAACCTTGGCCACAGACGGACTCCAAAAGCGACGGATCGGACTAAGAGTCGGGAAATAAAGTTTATCTATTTCTCTCTTATTAGTTGAGGTTCTTTAGTACTTGTATGATTCTCGTTAGTTTGCTTTAAAAAGAAACGCTCAGTGCAAAATCATTAGTTGAAGGTTGACGATAGGATTCAATCAGTAGGAATAACATAAAGTATCATAAATTGCGTCATGGTGTGCAGTTTTTTTTTTTTTTACAAATCAGTCAAAAGAAATGTCGCACCGTGGAACCGTGCAGCATACGCAAAGGTTCAGAAGTAAGAACGATGCCTTGTTTCGTTTACCACAAGGATACCTAATGGTAGGGAAGCGGGTGAAAGCAGGGCTGACAGTAGAATACACTCCATTCGAAGGGGCGACTCTATGTGTGATGTTGCACAAATATAGCAACAGACTAGAATCGTCTGACCGGGATGATGGCAGTACAAATAAATTTACGAGATGAATTGATTGGTTATTTGATCCACTGATTGGGTTTAAACTCCCGACACAACACCTTGACACTGAGAGGCGCCGTACTGTAGGGTTATCCCATACTTAACTGTACACAGTTGTTAAGAATTGGGTAGCCCTGCAAGGTAAGAAAATCGATTAAGCCATTCAATATCATGCGCTGTTGCATTAAGGGATTTGTGTGCTTCATCGATACCCTTTACTAGGTATTTCTATAGGATGTATCTATTTCTGTATACGTATGCGTCTTATGTCGGGTTTTATTGTTTGATTACGAGGAACACAAGTCCGCTCACTAGCTGTATCTTGTTGTCCAACATGCAGGGGTTATTAGGCCCGGTGTACATATACCGTGAGCGCCAAGAAGTGTGGGCACTTCACTGTTTCTGTTTTCAAGAGCATATGAACGGCATCGTCGCCTTCTCTCTCTCTCTCTCTCTCTCTCTCTCTCTCTCTCTCTCTATATATATATATATATATATATATATATATATATATATATATATATACAAACACACACACACACACACACACCAGAAGAAAAACATTTCTGTATCCGGGCAGATATATATAGTGAAGTAGACGCGCTTATTTGTAGACGCGATTTATCGACGTTTCGGCCGGGGTGTCCGGCCTTCACCAGAAACGGCCGAAACGTCAATAAATCGTCAATAAATCGCTTCATAGGCGCTTCTGCTTCACTGTATATATATATATATATATATATATATATATATATATATATATATATATATATATATATAATTATTCTGCGCGATACAGATCGAAAAGCGTCGCGGTAAAGGCGTAAAAATAAGAAGGTGGAGGGAGCAGGGGGAATAACGATATCTGTATGCACCGATCCGATGTGCCAGGATCCCATGTGCCAGAAAAAAGTTAGTAGGTTAGGTGCGCGCAGGCACGCAGGATAATTTCCTATGACATAGGGTGCGCTGTGCGCGGATACACTATTCATTCCCATTTCGCCAAGATCATCGCGTTCCTGGTACCGCTTCTCGGTTCGCAGTTGTAAACATGCTTGCTCTTGTTTCAAGCCGGTGTCATATTGCCTTGTTTCATCGTATTTGTGACAAGGTATACCTACGTATGCGGCACTCTTGGCACTCGCTGTGAGTAAATGTGGAAGGGTCGGCACTTTGCTGATGTTTTCGCTGATGTTTTCGCGTGGCATCATGTCTCGCCGCCGTTGACAATGCGTGACGGTTTACAAACACGTGCAAAGCTGTTGGAAAGAAGGAAGTGATCAAGATTTTGATCAGACGTTCGCCAGAATGCCTGCATGTGCGGAATGTTGGTCGGTTTCACAGTGTTATAGTCGTTCACTGGTTACTAATTTCGATTCCCCCGAGAAAATTGTTGGTTATTAGCTTCACACTCGGCCTTAACTTAAGCTAAGGCCTACGTAGTGTGAGGCGCTAAATGTGACTTCGCCGCGATGGCTATGACGTCACTTTGAGCGTTCATTTTCTATGCCAAAACCAAAGATTTATTTACACGCGTGGGCAGTTGAAGATAACGATAGTAAAAAAAAATGAACTGCCGTCCAAAGAGAGCTCTCTTGCTGGTCATATAAAATTTTCTTACCTGTGACTACATGAAAATATTCCGACTCGCCCGCGGTTTCCCATGCTTATGGAGATTGTTAAAACATTTCAGCCTTTCCCATCATTTTCAATACGCTCCAGAGTAAGATAGAAAATGTGTTCTTGCTTGACTCTAATGTTCACAGAGAAATTGTTGGACACTTTATACGCCACTGTGCGTTCTACGACGATCAGACAGTGTTTCTCCGCGCTAGAATTAAAGTCGGCTATGTGGCATAGATTGTACACATACGAAAATAGCATTGCACCCTGGCCGCAGAAAGTATGCATGCAGGAATGCAGAAGGCTGATCGAGTGTCACTGCGCGCTTAGGGAAGGCCGTAGTACTCTTGAACCGCTTGTGAACGTGTAACGGAACGCTTAGGCCTCTCCGTTGTGCACGTACGTTAACTGGCCGTCGTTTCCCTCTCTCATTTGCTTTTGCTCTTTCTCCCAGCGCAGGGTAGCCAACCGGGCACGTTCCCCCCCAATATCCTTCAGTTCCTTCTCTCCTCCTTTCTTTAACCGCCGATTGCCGCTTTTTGCCATTAAGCTTGCTTGGTTAGACGATCGAGAAACTGTACTTTTATTCAGAAAAAAAAAAGATCAAACGCTAGACGTTCACTTTAGAAAAAATGCTAGCCACTGCTCATTGCTGGACACATGTTTAGCGAAGGCCGCTGCCCATCACCAGCGCTCAGTTATGAACGAAAATCTTTGTGCATTGGCACCTCCTTGTAGTAGCATTCATGAGGAGTCCTCGTGAGGTTTTAAGTTTTGGGCACGAGCATTTGACGCGACAGCCGTTCCGAGAATAATTCGTCAATATATACTCGGGAATTTTTATGCCTCTAGCCAACGTGCTTGCCCTTTAGAGCCTTTTACTATGGTTGTAGTTTGTCAGATAACGACAGTGATCCTTCAAACTACTTTACAACACTTAATATACGCATTCCAACGCCCTAAAAAATTGTAATAGCAATGTGAGTTTGACGTGCTATCCGCGAGACTGACATTGATTCATGCTTAGTATATTCAGAAGCGACGACAGCGTTCTCTACTCACTAATGAGCTACTACTAGTTGCTCATTCAGCATGCGTCATTGCAAACGGCGTGCTAATGGTGATTTATCACACCGCTCTTTCTTATTCTTGATCCAGATAGCTTTCCACAGCTCCGCTTACGCTTGGCGTGCTCTGACGCTGCCAGCCGATGCCTATCTCGCAGGCCTAATGCCAGTTTGTTGCATCCGTATAAGCGTGCTTACATTCTTTGGTGGCTAAAGAAAAGCGATGTAATGCAGCTGCGTTTTCAAACTCGGCGACTGTGCACACAGCACAAATAAAAAAAAAAAACGGGGCTTCAGTTGCAGCCAGATAATACGGAACACGGACCTGTTGCCTGTGCAATGCCGACAACTGCCGTTCATTGTGTAACAGTATATATGTCATTCAGTACAGTGCATACATTACGAGTTTGAAAGGAACTCCAAACAGCGACATCAAGTCAGTGTACTGCTAAGGTACTTTTTTTTTTTTTTTTGGAAAACTCAGCTTTCAGTCATTCGGCGGGGAAAAAGTTCACAATTACTGGTGAAAATGAATGGCGAACTTATCCTTGAATTTAGGGCCGAAATCTCAGCGCCGTAGGTATGTCACCTTGACGTATACACCATAGACCTTAAGGGTTGAAATTGGTCATTAACTCACACCCTTACACCCGTAAAGGGTGTGGTAATATAACAGCTTAAGATGCTTCTTCTCTTTGTAATATCGCTCAATTGCATTCTCTTTAGGTGTAAGGTACTCGTCTGGATGAGCGACGAGCACAATATTTTAGGTCTCTGAACAATAAACCATTATACATCATTCCAGTCATAGAATAACCTAACCGCGACATGTGATTAAGTTTAAGAGTGCTTACCATGCAGCTGCGAAGATAATAGGCTTTGTCTAGTTTAAACAGCTGTTTTGTACTCTATACTGGACTTGTGCGGCATTCTAAGTATTTTTTGTTTATATAGCTGACGCTATTTTTCAGATATATTTCAAAGTATAGCTCACGGTGCAATACACGACACTCCGATACGTAGCCCGTCGACGCAGCGGGGGCGCGCTGGGAATATAATAATAATATTTAGGGTTTTACGTGCCAAAACCACTTTCTGATTATGAGGCACGCCGTAGTGGAGGACTCCGGAAATTTCGGCCACCTGGGGTTCTTTAACGTGCACCTAAATCTAAGCACACGGGTGTTTTCGCCCCCATCGATATGCGGCCGCTGTGGCCGGGATTCGATCCCGCGACCTCGTGCTCAGCAGCCCAACACCATAGCCACTGAGCAACCACGGCGGGTCGCTGGGAATCTGCAGAATATGGGCGCTACAACGCGCTTGTTGGCTGTATGCGCTTGTTAGCTTCCCGTATGCACAATAAGTCACGGACGTCCGCTTACATTCCAAAATGTGCTGTCGGGAGAAATATGAGCGGGAACACAGGAGCGCGTGTCAGATAGCCTCGAGCCCTGCTATGGACGATGCGTGGCGGCCGCCGTCGGAAACAAAGTGGAAAGGAGGACGCTCTTCTAATAACTGTTGGCACTCCCACCATGCGTCTCTTCATACAAAGTGCGGAACTTCGCATCGCCAGCGCGATTGATAAATCTGATATTGCGGTTACTGATAACTTCGTGCACCGAAGCGTGGCCAATAGCAGCGCTGTTTTGAAGCGTAAACGTTCGAGAGCGACTTCCCTGGAAAACTTGTCCGTCTGTCTGGAATGCATGACCACGATGCGCTCCTTAAGATATACATCAGGTCGGGGAGTAAATCTGAAGATAGCTTACGCTAAACGCAGGAACGGGCGCCTAAGAACATACTCTCTCTCTTAAAAAGAAAGAAAGCGTGACTGAAAGAAATGAGTCGCTGTAAGTTACTGCGCACGTAACTGTCTTATCGGCTATCGGCGGCCAGTGAAATGCCGTAAGCTGCCGTTTTCGACAAGCGCAGGCACGGTGGGAGTGCGAACAGTTAGCGGAAGAGCGTCCCCCTTTCCCCTCTGTTTTCGACAGCACCATCCGCGTATCGTTCTCATTTAGTTTCGCGGCCATTTGCCACGCGTTAGCGTGTTCCCGCTCATATTGCTCACGATAGCAGAACGTGCTCAGCGATTGAAACGTGATACTCAGCCAGCATGGCGGCCGGCACTTTTTTTGCATCACCGTTGGACGCTGGGGACATTGAGCCGATGCACTTTCGTGTCGCATGAAAACAGCAGTCATTTTCACGCATCGTAGCGCAATTGGGCCCCCTCGGCGATCACGCGGCGCTCACCGTTGGGGCAAGAATCATCGCCCGCCATGCTGTCCGGGTATCGTGCTTCAAGTGCTGAGCACTGTACACCACATTATTCTCGTCGCGCACAAAATTTGATTATACTTCGCTATAGAATCGGCGTCGACACTAGGAAAACTTCCGATGCGTGTATGCAAGTTTTGCGCCCAGCGATAAACTTGTATTCGTGATTCGCCGGTGAAAAACAGTCACCGGGAAAAGATAAACAATGTACGCATGTCAATATTTATGCAATATTAGAGACAACGCCCTCACGAGGCAAGCTTTTTCGTCAAGCTATTTCTTTATGATCCCCAATGAGATAAAGGTGGTGATGACGATGATGCTACATGTGGGTTTAGCCTGCGAGACCAGGCCGTCAATTTCTATTCCTGAGCTTGAATCATTCATTTGTGGCGGCTTGTCTTGTCAGAGCACATCTATCCATTACCAAGTTAAAATTAAATTATGGGGTTTAACGTGCCAAAACCACTTTCTGATTATGAGGCACGCCGTAGTGGAGGACTCCGGAAATTTCGACCACCTGGAGTTCTTTAACGTGCACCTAAATGTAAGTACACGGGTGTTTGCGCCTCCATCGAAATGCGGCCGCCGTGGCCGGGATTCGATCCCGCGACCTGGTGCTCAGCAGCCCAACATCATAGCCACTGAGCAACCAAGGCGGGTATCCATTACCGAGTTGTAACGACTCACAAAAATTTGTGCCCAGAAACTACGAAAGGACCAGGCTGAGGCAACTACGAAAACATAGCACATCAAGCTCAACATGTAGCTCATGTTTGCGTAGTTGTTTCAGTCTGGTCCTTTCGTAGTTCTTGCGCACAAATTCTGACCAACTAGCCCGCCATCCAATTTCCCTTTCTGCAATGACTCACCAGGAAAAAAAAAACGACCTGTTACGCGCAATGCCTTGCTATAGGCTCTTCACACAGGTGTCGCGTGCCACGTTATGCTTGTAAGTTGGGCGCGCCTACTACACGCAAACTCGTAGCCGTCACAGACTGCGGCGCAGGCATTCCTGCTGCTGTAGCCAAGTTACCGACGCCACGTGACACCTCCTTGTTTTTGCCCCACGTTTCAGTACTGGCAGACTGAAGTGATTGTGCAATTTTCTTTTAAGTATAGTGCAAAGATGCCAGTCAAGACATCGCAATGCCTGTCGTATGCGCTCCAGCAGTCTTTATTATTCTGTAGATTTCCTTGTCATGACCCGGGAACTCCTGCGACTAATTGGCCTAGGTAAACGTACGCTTGCACAGATCCTCGAGGCTTACTGCCAATCACGAATTCTTGTTGTATTTACAGGCTACTGAGCGTTACCTTAGCCTTTTGCGCATGTATCTTCGAAACCCACGCTTGAACTTAGTCGGCTGAAGTCCTCATTCATTTGTTGCGAATCATCCCGCGCACATATAAGGTCCTCATCTCGGCTGTCCTGTCCTGTACGTTACGTAGTCATTGTTAGAAATTCCTGACGCCTTTCGGTATTCAGAGTCGGCGTTTGTTTTACGTTCCATTCATCTAATCTGCGCTGTTTCCTCATCTTGGCGGGCAAATCAGTGTGACCTCCGCGACTCACAAGTGCTGATAACGATGATCACACAGCTTCACCTTTACACGGGAAGCTGTAACCAACGAAAAGGAAGATGAGCACGTTGACCAATTCGCATTATTCTTCTATTTATCTGACACACGTTGCCAGCTGCAGCTGGTAGTTGCCGCGCGCCCTTGTTAGCATGCGGGTTTATTTACCTTGATTTCTTTTTACACGCGTCCGCGCCTCTCCACAAATGGCGCGCATGCGTGCAGAACGTATTTTCACTCGCGATTTGCTCAAGCTATCATGCGAGACAGCGCGGTGTTGCGCTTCGTTGCTAAATTGCTAAAGCTCTGCAAACTGCGTAGACTATAGCTACAAGAAGCGTCTGTGAATGTCCGGCCGATTCACTACAGTGAGGGAGGATCGAAAGAGAGTGTGCTCTGACGCTGAGCATTTGATCTGAAGCGACCAGAGGAACACACGAGACCTCGCCAGTTTGACCAGCTGATTACAAATTTGTCACCGCGGCCACCGAAGAAGTTTTTTGAAAAATTGCGGGTGACCACTGGAACTAGAACCTTAGGTGCCACCCAGAGCAGCAGTATAGCCCTCTAGAGAAGGACGACGGCAATGTGGTTGCAGTTTTCGTAGCTGTCCTTGAAAGCTTTGAAAACAGTTGAATAGAACAAAGCGATTTCCAAGGTCTCAGAGACCTAAATATATTTCACGAAGTGCTTAAAGGCCATTGAATTTTCGACGGACTCCGCAGAATGTTGTTCGGCCATCTGGCCCCAAGTTCGGTTCAATTTCAAAACCCAAGCCTATTTCATATAGTTCGCAGTTCACAGGGGATAGGTAATTAATTTGTCGCCAGGCGTTCTTTGTGTACTACTGCATTAGGTGGTGCGGCGTCCCGACCACGGCAGCCGCATTTCGATGAGGGCGAAACGTGAAAACACCCGTGTACTTAGATGTAGGTGCACGTTAAAGAATCCCAGGAGGTGCAAATTTCCGGAGTCCCCCACTATGGCGTGCCTCATTGTCAGATCGTGGTTTTGGCACGTGAAACCCCATAATTTAATCTTCAACTAGATGGTGCGCCATGCAAAAGGAAACTTCCGCGTTGTTGACAATGTTTTGTTTTTGCGCTTTCAATCATAATGTTGCTTTTAGTCTTTTAAAATGCTTTGTCAGTGCCCTGGATGTCCTTTAAAAAATCTTGACTTTTTTTCCCCCCAAACGAACGAGTACTGAGTGCAACGACTTTAACGATGACGATGGTACGACGGTGTTGGCACGACGACTTCCATTTCACGGGCTCGGAATCAAATCGCCAGTGACGACAAAGTGTTTTCTTTTCTGACATCTTCTGCCAAGTAACCATGATGCCGATGTCTGTGAAAAACGCCACAACAGCTGCGATATCCCCTTTAACAACTATCACTGTAACGAAACTACCGCTACACGGAGACCAGTGGCATTCACCATCGATTAAAAATAGACCATGCAGCAGGGTGATACTCACCGTAGGCGCGCGTGGCATTGGGCGCGGCTTCGAGCAATAGGGACTGACTTCGAGCCATGGCTCTCGTTTGCGCTGCCGAGCAACCCGGCTGCTACCGATATCCTCGCGTCGCGCGTCCCTGCGATTTTCTTGTCGGGCTCGCGCGCATTGTCTTTCGCGCGCGACGGCGACAAGGGCGACCCACGCCGACAGCTGCAGAAAGTGGAGTCTCTCGGGGCTCGAGGTCTCTCCGAAGCAAATGTTTCGATGTGTCACTAAAGAATGCAGAAGTAAAACGTTCGAGCACTTCCTTCAGCTGCGTGCAACTGCATTCGCGTAGCGTGTGCGAATTGCTTTAGGGGAACGAACGGAGCGGGGCCACGGGCAGCGACAGCGCTTGCGTTGGGTTGCAAAGAACACTACCACCTCGGCTGCCTCGTTAGAACATCGCGTGTAGCGCGTCGCAGCTGCGCCGTTATGACACCTCCCCCCACACGCTGACTGCACATACGAGGTATACGGCGAGCGAGCGTGACCTGGGCATCTGGCAGACGGCGGTTATGGAAGCCATGTGCCCTGGTGCGTTTGCGACGCAAAAAAAAAAAAAAGAGAGAAAATCCTACGACAGTAAACCCTATCCCATAAAAACGGACGGATGGCCGAACAAACGAATGAATGAATGGCTTACTGTTACACGCCACGTTTCATGAGTACTTTCACGATCGACCTTTTCGGCAATCGGGCCTCTGGTATCCTCCACAGCTTGTGCGAGTGCCGAAGATGGAAACGTCATTTGAAGGCCTTCGATGGGGAGACGCGAAATCCAGACGTTACCCGCTAAGCAATTGGCATGACATCAACTATTTGACAGGCACCAGGACTCTACATGTTCACGTTTATACGGACGGTTCCGCCAGCAAAGGAGGTGCGGCAACAGCTTATGTGATATCAGCTCCGCGAGTGAAGTACGCTTGTCGGCTAGGATGCACTTCGTCGTCAACAACAGCAGAACTAGTGGCTATACTCGGAGCCACATATTTTATTTACGTATTGGCGACTACAAAATGTGGCTAATCTGTACGGACTGCTAATTGTCTTTAGCATGTCATGGAGATGTTTGTCAAAGTCAAACACATGCACGAATAACCTATGTGATGCATAAGGGTACTACTCTGGCTGCTCGAGGAAAAGAAAGAAAAATACGAAAAGAAACTTGTGATATTGCAGTGTTCCCAGGATATGCTGGCACAGTTGGCAACGAATAGCAGACTCACTGGCAAAACTGGCCTTAAAGATGCAGAACTTCACTTTGTACCGTTATCACGAATGAGTACGCGATGCATATCAAAAGTACTACTGAAAGGATTGTGTATGTCTGCCTGGGGGGTCTCACAAAAAAAAAAAAACATACTAAGGAATGGATCAATTAAGAAGTGGACCGTCATCTGAAATGCCAGTTGCATGTCTCGCCGGCAGGTTGCCATTCCCCCATTTTGTGATTTGGGGTGATATGTGCGTGTCCATTTGTCGCTACTTCTGAAGGTATACCGAAGAGTTTAACAGTAAGTCGTCTGTGTTGCATCAGCTGCTTTTGTAGGCAAAGCGCACTACCGTTTCAGAACATATGGGTATTGTTTTACGCAGGGATAAATTAAAGCTGTGCCCTTCGTAAGGAAGGGGTCTGGGAACAATTAAAACATAAAAGACCAAATTGAGAGGCGATCATCACTGCCATTTAGCATCTTTTCACAAACAAAGTGTTCTTGGCCACAACCTGGATACTTTATCCAAAAGAAAGTTACCAACACCGTACTGCTCTTCCACCGCTCAATTACACGAGTCCCTCTTCGTTTCCGCATCGATGCGATTGAAGAACACCCACCATTTTGGTTCATCTTGTCGCACGAGGAGCCACGCAGTCCCGCTGGTTTCTCGTTGTTCGAACTTTCGCAGCGGTTCTCCGTGCCGCTTCAGGTGCAGCTGTAGCGTGTAAGGAGCAGGCAAACAGCGCAGGGCTCGCCAGAGGCGAGTGTAGAGACCGCGTAGAGACCGAAGTCGGTTCACTACGCGTGCGTGGCGCGTGGACCACCACTTCGCTCGCACGCTGGACACACACAGCTGTTCCTGCTCCGCGCCATTGTGTCACCACCGAGGGAGCGCCTCATCCTGTTCGGCGGGTGCCGGCTTGGCTGCTTTCTTTGCCAGTGGTCGCCCCTCTGCGCAGAGCACACAGGAAACAACACAAGATTAAACGCGCTAAATCGGCAGGCGAAAGAAGGGCAAAGGCAAACATGGCCTATTCATCAAAGCGTCGTTACCCTTTTTCGCCTTTATTTTTTTGTGTGTGTAAATTTCATCCGCGCTTTCCCACCACTGGCTTGTACTTGGCGAGTTTTTGGTCCTGACAGAGTCCCGCCTTCCGGTTTCGTTGTGTTCTGTTTCTTTTCTACCATTTTTTTTCTTTACTTGATTTAGACGAGGTTTACTGCAAAGTCGGCACCGGTTTTGCCCCTATACATCAGGCGGCGTTGCATGGTGACAGGGGCTTCAAGGCGGCCGCGTCACAAGCATTCCAATTTGACTTTGCTTCCTGCTATTTAACCACGGTATCGCGGCATGAGTCGGGCATTTCGTACCGAGGAACTGCAATCAACCGGTGTATCTCGACTAGGCATCTTCATTTAGTGCAGCTTCAAAACATCCCTGTTCGCCAGTGATGAAAAATAGAAAAAAAATAAAACATACGCTGTTACGCTGCAATGATGTCTGCTCAGCTGCTCCATGAATGAAAGCTTCTAGGATCTAAGGATGAACTGAGGTACGGTCAACTGCACTCGCAAACTGCGTCGACGTCTCGGGACGCCCGACCTCACTATTCCTGGCAAGCTCACTCGTCATCTTCACCCCCCCTCTCCCACCCACAGACACGCATACACTCTCTCTCTCTCTCTTATCCGCCTATTTTCCCGTGCTAGAAGGAATTTCTGACCTGTTGAGAATATAAACATGCCACCGTTCTGTATATTTTTGTGTGTGTGTGTGTGTGTGGGAAGGCTTTAATTAAAAGGATATGAACATTATTTAGGGTCCTTCGCTTTCGGGTTCTATATATTTTACAATTCGTGGCGGGAAAATCTTTCCTCTTTATTTTTGACGAGGAAAGCCGGGGAGAAATCGGGTTAATATTGTCTGCCAGTCCAATGTACGCAATATCCCTGGTAGCTTGAACAAAAAATGAACAAAGGCTGTGGTCTCCTTTCAGACAAACTTTTTATTTAAACAAGCGAAATCACTGGCAGTAACATACAATGGCAATAGGGTTGTTTGCAAGTTACGCGACGAACTTATCTATACAAATTCTCGAAGGCAGGCATTATTTATAGATTTAATTAAACCACATAAAGAAAAATCAAGTCACCTAGAAACTGCTCTGGGAGTTTTCTAAGTATGTGTGAGCATTGTGCCACTTGCTCATCTCCACGCAGGCCGGTGTCACAAAATATTATGAGACTTGATCCGACCAGTATAAACTCTTGTTAACCCTCATCGGTCGTTATCAACCTCATAGAACATGATCCGACCCTTATCAATTCTTATAGGTCGTTATCAACCTGGATGTCCAGCGAAGATGTTTCAATACCACCGCTACATTTGCTGAGGGGGGTATGCAATGCTTTATTGACGGTTTAGATGCTTGTTTTGAGCTTGTTCTTTAGCGAAACGTATGCTGTCCTGTCTGTTGTACGGATGATTTCAATGAATGTATTCACTATTCACTTTAGCTGAGCGCTTGTAGCCTCTGGCTTACGTGAGTATGGGTCATTGCATTTTTTGCTTGCTTAAAGGGGTATGAGCCATCGCTTACGGGGATATGAGTCATTGTTTAGGGGGGTACGAGTCATTGCATTCGTATTACGTGGCGGACGAACAAGATTCTCGTTGGATAGGCATACAAATGCTTAACGCATTTAAAACAACAAATAGAACATTCGTACCTATCCCATGTTTACTTTCTTCGCTACACTTTTCTTTAGCAAATGAAAAAGAACACAAACAGCAAACCACACGGACATGCTTCTTAAGAGTTGTGATGCTTATTATCTTACAAGTATACGTTGACGTAGAGTGTTCAGCGATTGAAACCCGGAATTCGGACCGCTTGTCGGCTATTCAATTTTGCGCCACCAGTGAAAGCTAGGCGATAGCTGAGGAAGCTGAATGCAGTCAGACTCCATCATGAAGGCGCTTGCTTTCATTTTGTGCAAAAATGTCTATGATCAGTGCCCGCAACGCCCGCCGGTGGCGTAAAAAAAAAGAAAGAGAGAAAGAAAGAAAGAAAGAAAGAAGGAAAGAAAGAAAGGAAGGTAGAAAGTTCCGGCAGTCACAAGCTCCAAGTATCGCTTTTCAATCGATGAGCGCTCTGCATTTTCATGTTCATTTTGGGTATGGTTCTGTCCATCCTATGACCAGTGGGGCCTGTCTTCTGTTTTACTGCTTCGCTCTGGGCGCCCTCGCAACAAAATTAATCGAACACAATCTAGCCCAATCTGGCACCCTTCTTTGAACGTACTACCTTAGTTGAGAAAACGTGCTCTCAACGTCGCAGCTGCCGTTCGCAGTGCAGAATAGCGTCAGCGCTGCGTACGCTTCCTGGCCCGTCGCCGCCGTTTACACGTGCGCGACATGTTGGAAGTGCAACGCGATGCGCCATTATCGCATTCGTGTGTTAAAGGCGCCCGCTAAATTGGCAGCACGTCTTCGTTCACTCAAATCCAGCAAGCGCTGAATATGTTGCGAGCAGCGCGTTATATACGAACAGAATTCACTGGTTGTGTGGACGCCTGCATTTGTTCTTACCCGTCATCAAGTCGTGAAAATTCAGGGATAGAGCTTGTTTAACCCGATTTTCATAAAACGTGTTCGGGGTGAAAAAAATGGGTATTGTCACCTTTTTACCCGAAGAACGAAGGACCCTACACGTATTGCACACTTCTTCTTTTACCTTTCTTCTTCCTTTACCCCCAGTGTAGGGTAGCAAACAGGACTCTCGTCTGGTTGACCTCCCTGCCTTCCCTCTCCTTGCTTTCTCTCTCTCTCGGCTACGCCGTTCGTGACATAGTTTCACACCAATAAGTAAACAAAAAGAATAAATATATAACGAGAAGATAGCAAATAAGTAACGAGATTGTGTGCTGCCACAGTCACTAGACGGAGACCGCGAAAGAACAAAGATATAAATCCCGTTCACTTGAGCAGTGCCAGCAACGACCAATGGCGTCAAACAATATGATAAAACGTATTCTACAGCCATCGTGCATCGTTGTGAGAGTTGACTAAATCATTTACGATCTATACTAGCTGGCTTCCCTGCGTACATTCCACAAAGAAACCACCTCTCAATTTGTAAACACACATGGAACGCAGATCCCGGAGCACGCACTTAACATCTTCAGCCACACAAGAGTGGCATTAACGAACGAATGGCCATGTTCCTGCTATTGCGATCATCGGCGACGAGCGCGACAGAATCTGTGCCGAGGAAAGCCGCGCTTGTACGCACTTGTTTTTAGAAGACGGAATGTCCAGGCAACTTCCTACTTGGTAATTATCGGCGTACTTGGGGAGTCAAGGGGGCGTATAACGTCCGTGTTGGCAAACACCAGGCAGCCTTAATAAGTTGCGCCTATTGATGGCGCTGTTGAGCAGAGGCCATGACCCTGAATAGCCGAATAAGAACTCAGCTGAAGCTATGCCACAGAAAAGAAAGAAAAATATATTGTAAGCACATGGCTTCAGGTTTGCTCTTTTGTAAAGAGAGAGAGACAGCAAGGACAGGAAGGCCAGGGAGGTCACCCAGACGAGCACGCAGTTTGCTACCCTACACTGGGGGTGGGGGAAAGGGGCACACTGTCTGCTAAAATGGCCACTATGATCTACAGCACCGCATTCCAAGATAATTTGTTTGGCTAAGTGTTAGTGCGGAATAAATGTGTGACAATCGCATATGCGAGTTCACTTTGTTCCCCCTCTCACGTTCTTCTCCGCTTTCTTCTCTCTTCGCCAAATCTGCTGCCCCTGTGAGGAGCGGTAGGTCGAAGGCAAGGACTCTCAGGCCTACCCGCCGGCCTTTTTTTTTTTCTTATCAAAAATGTCTTTCAAAAAATAGCGGCGTTGCTCTCTGTCCCAGTTATATAAAAAAAAGCGTAATCTGGGCACAACAGGATGCATTAGTTGCGAGGTCTGGAGATTGATATATGCCAGGTGAGCGCCTGCCCAACGACGCCACCCCGAGGGCTAAGGAGCGCAGGTCGTCTTGGCGTAGTATTCGCTTGTTCTACATTTAGATCTCCATTATCGTTATCATTATCTCCATTACCGAGACCTCGCGTATCCGCGCAATGAAGAGTGCTCGCGGCGGTTTTGCAAAATGAGAGTAAATATATTCTGTCCGGGCCCGGTACGAAAACCCTAAACAATTGAACCATACAGGACGAGCAGCCAGTACCGCATGATCGAGTCGCCATCGTCTTAATACGACAGTTTTCTTCAGCTCAGTGCAGCAGCCGCCCAGGTTAAGAAGAATCAGTTGCGTTGTTTGCAAATTGAAGTTTGCGCATTTTGATTGCAAAATCATAGTTGCAGTTTGGCTGTGTCTTGTAAGCTACCTTGCGTGTAATTTAGACATGCTTGCTTCAGTAAAATTCGTTATTGGGTGCACAAATGTCAAGCTCTGTTTCTGAATGTCGCTATGCGAAATATGATGGAGCAGCTCAATATGTTCTTGTCGTCGCTGTTAATTTCACTGACACATATAATGGAATACGAGCTGCCGGATACCCTGATATCGCAACAGTCATCGATCATCAGTAACGAACACTCATGGCGAAACAAAAATATACAAAGGGCCAGAAGTCTGCATTGGAAATGAAAGTTCACACGCTGTTAGATACGGGACCTTTTCCTGAGCCTCCTTCAAGTTCACCAGACTACATCGAATCGCGCCACAGCTAATTAAGGAGCACAGAAGCGCGTATACCACATTCCCGAGGAGCGGCACGTGCAAGCAAGTTGTAGGCCCCCACCTCGTACGCCGCATCTGGAGCTATTCACTACTTGACTCTTCCCGAAAGTGAAGCGAGAGCCTGGCACTGTTCCAGGTAACGTGGGTCCAAGAGGCAAGACGGGTGTAATGCACCGTGAAGCCCTGGCAGCAATCCCCCCCCCCGTGCGCCTTTGTCACGGTAGTTGCAGACCGGGAAGGCAAGACCGCAGAGAGAAGTAAGCGCTCGGACAATTGGGGCCCAAGGAGCGACCCTGTGCGCCGGGTGTGACGCAATCGCACGGGCACCTACCACTGGCCGAAAATGACGACACGTGAGCGGGCTCGCCGATTGGCCGAAAATGGCGTCATCTGAGCGGGCTCGCCCATTGGCCGAACGTGACGTGTCTTCGAGACACCGAAGGGCTTAAAAGCCAGAGACCGAGAGCATTCCTTCACTCATCTCTTTCGAGCTTCTTGCCACGGGCCGCAGCGTCCGAGTTGCTGCCGGCCCGTAATGTCTCTATGACTGTTAATTTCTTGATCGTCTCACTGTAAATAATGCAAATAAACCTCCAAGTTTTTCATGCCAAAGTCCTCCTCAACTCTTACAACTGGTTGCCAGCGGTGGGATCGCCTCCAAATCCAACAACACCAACACCGTACACAGTTATCAAAGTTCACGAGCATTTTACGCACAATAAAGCGACACCATGCCTTATCTACTATCTCAGGTAAAGAACGGGCACTTATTTGCTAGACACTGAGAGACTCGTAGCCAGTGGCGTATCCGAAGTCGACGAAACGGTTCAGGCATACAAAATAATGCACTTGTACAGTACCTAGCGCACAGAAGAAGCACGCTAAAGGCCACTATCAGGACAAGCGAATGAAGAGAAGAAACATAAACAAGAAAAATATCCCACTTTAGAGCAGACTAAATATGCGCAAAATAAGATATGGAGGACATATGATAAACGAACACCATTAAGGCGAAGTGAACTACAGTAAAATATAGCTGTGAAAAAAATAAGGGAAAACTTTTCTATTACAAATTTTTATTTGAATGGGACCTTCAGGTTTCCTTTTATTTAAAAAAAATGTTTATTTCTGTTATCAGTGACCGTATTTGTTCATTTTTGTATTGATCCCTATATATACAGGGTAAAGTGAATGATTTGTCGTAAATGCTTTGGCGAAATCATTTTGTTCGTTTTTATGGTCCTCAGTTAACATATGTGTGCAGCTGCATTTCCAATGTAAGTGTAGGCAGGCACATCTCTTACGCTCGAGCCAATAATTCTTTATTCTTTAAAAATATACGGCCGCTCAAACGGGGATGTCACGCCACTGAACGCGTGGCTATACTATACTGATGGAGTTGATGCTTGGATGTGTCGCGTTGCGCCAGGTGCTCTGTCTCTTGTCAAACGATTTATGCAGCTAGGTTATCTGTGAACTTTGTAACAACTGCACCGCAGCGTTTGACCCCTTTCGTACTCCCTGAAAGCTGCAGTTGTGAGAAAAGTGAGAGTCAGATGCCCTCAAAGCAAGCGGTAAAGAATGTTTTTTTTTTCTCGGCAAAATGACGGGAAAAAAGCTAATACAACTACAGTACAACTACAGAAAGAAGTGAGAAACAGAATAAAATGGAAAAGGTGTGTCGCTAAAGTTGCGTGACCTTTAACAAAAAAAAAAAAAAAAAGATTATGTAGCTAAAGCACTACCTATGCAATCAAAGTCACGAAGAGCTTCGAGACTTCTGTTTAACCGCGTGGCAACCACAGTTCAAGGCCGCGGATCAGCCATGGATCTTCCATGGATCAGCCATGGATCAGGCGCCTTCGCTCGCACGGACCGCGTTATTCTCGTACTTTGACGCCTTGTGAATTCGATGTTTAGAATTAAGCGAAGGCCTTGTTCGTATCAACCAGTTCCGAACCATGTACAGCCAAATCTAGCGTTAAGGAAACCCGGTTATTACGATGTTTTTCTTAAAATTTAACTAAAAGGTTTCAATTCCCGACGCATTTTCATAGAACCAGATGCGTTGGAAACTTCGCAACAAAGAAGTGAACTCAACGTCCCACCCGATTTAACGAAATTTTGGAAGGAAGTCTGGGTAGAACGTGGAGCAAAAAAAGCATGCCTGTGCCACGGACGCCATTGACGTGCCCTTGCGGTGAAGGGGCACGAGAAATGCTACCGGCTTCGACGAGTGCGTACGCAAATCCGTAGGCAGGCAAAAAGTACATTTTTTTTTGCTCTTGAATGAATAGAATGTTATTCGCGTGAATGATCCGAGTTTCGTACGACTTAAGGAAGTTCTCGATTTAAGGAATTCGTCGACTTCGTTAAATGGAGGTTTAAGTGCAGCAGAAAACGGTCCAGAATTTAGCAGTTTCTTACGAAAAAAAAAACATTTTAAATGATCGCTAACCGACTGTATTTCCATTGGCTTTGAATATCCTTCGAGTATGCCAAACAGAGTATTTTTGAGCGTGTGTTTTGGCTTCCCGCACAAATAATCACAGACGCTGAGCTCAGGTAATTACAGTTTAGTAATTTTCCAATTATGATTTGCCCTTTTATCGCTAAAGAGCCTTGAAAGACATTATTTTATTGTGCCCTCGCTCAGAAAACGACCGCCCTCTTCCGAACGATGCCGGGTTTTCCTCGTAGATCTACGCAGTTTGATTGATCAGGAGGAGTGCGCTGGTCAGACGCGCACACGAGAGAACGTCTCGTGCAAGAGGCAATCGCGCAAGGCTCCAAATGGACGAACGTCTTCTCGCTGCAGCGTTTATTACTTTCTCGCCTAGACGTGAGCGGCAGCCGAGACCACTCCTTTTCAGCAGCAGCTCCTTCATTTGCACGTGATCGATCGCGAATAATAATAATAATAATAATAATAATAATAATAATAATAATAATAATAATAATAATAATAATAATAATAATAATAATAATAATAATAATAACGAAATAGACATAGTATTTAGACAGGTTTGACATCCTTGAATAGTATATTGCAAAAAGAAACAAAAAATAAAGGAAACGAGAAAAGAGAACAGTTGACTATAGGTGTGTAGTTGTTTTTACTTGTTTCAATGAAGCCGTAGCGAAGTGTGCAGTCGGCCGCGAAAGTTTACCGGACACATGTTCCTATGTAGGTCGCAAAAGCTACTACAGACTCAAACTCCGCTTACCAAGGACTGCATCCTCTCCCTTGCGCTACCGCTATCAATCACGGGACCTTGTTGTTTGCTTTTGTGTCCGCGGCAAAGGGATTGTTGGCGATTCTATATACCCGCACGAACGTCTTCCATTACGTCCGTTGTCTTGAACTGCGCTTCGCTGTTCCTCGTCGCCTAGCCAACCAGGTAAAACGTTCACAGGGCGCAGTCACTCAAACCAGACGCATTCCGTATCGGATCCCGCTGCATGGGGGGATCTTCCGGTGCGACAAGCACGCAGCCGAGCTAAACACACTGGCGAGAAATCACAAACGGCGACGGCACCTCGCTCAGTGACCGCCGCCGCAGTCTCCGGACCTTGGCGCCGACGCGGAACCTTGATTCGACAAGGCCTGCCTTCCCTCACCGCCTCTCATTACGTGTTTCGCGCGATACGAGCGCTGTGTTAACGAGCCTGAGAAACGCGACTGCGCATAAATGCGGGTGGCAGGCGGCCTCCAGCTCTCTATCTCTCTCTGCCCCAAATGGTTACGTGCAATGTGGTGCGGTTAATTGGGGTTACGCCCGGAGAACCGAGATTGCTTGGAAACGCGCAGAGGCCATGCCGCAGTTTAGTGTCTCGCTTCGGGCGTGGAGGCCAGTGAAAAAGGCTGCACAGCAATTCCTTTCCGGCTGCTGCTCCCTTTCAGCGACGGGCAATCACGACCGACTTTATTTTTTTGTGTGTGTGTTCAGGCGTATTGTGGAAAACAAAAGCTGCGGTGTTTGTTGTCGTAACTGGCATGCAAATGAATGATGTAAGCGATTGCATTGCGTGTTCTTGAGCGTACTTCTTTTTAGGCAGCACCGTCGAATCCCATGTTCAAGATCTGAATAATAATTGAATAGCGAATAGAGCGTGCTTATGTATATAAAAACAAAGACAGAGGCGTGCTTATGGAAAAAAATTTACGCTGTCTCTAGGTTGTCTATATTGAGTTTTTGTAGCTCCCTTTGCATTGGCTTACTATACTTGTGGCTTTTGGCTATACGATGTGGCCCATATGTTCTCTACGGACGAAAGTAGTTAAGTCCACTCGTATTTGGTCTGTTGTACTCCACATGCTCCCTAAGGGTTTTCTTGCAAAAAAGTTTAAAAACAATAATCGACAACAATATATGTGATGTCATAATTCCACGGGCTATAGAATCTATGGAACTCGCAGAAAAACGTCATTGGACTTTAATATACACCGTCTAAATGAGTATATTGCGAGTGCGTTTGGCAGCTCGTCAGCAAGCGGCATTCAAAGATAATGTAAAAATTAAAAAAGAATGTGTTTAAAGATTTAGATACACTGGGCAGTGTAAATCAACGAGCTTTGGTGGATTGTGCCACCACCCCGGTTGAAAGGCTCCTCACACCATCATCATCATCATCATCATCATCATCATCATCATCATGACTTTGAATCCACATGAAATTGATGACGGGTGAAATGACGCCCACGCGTAATGCATACTGCAGTCGCACAATATACATCATCATCATCATCATCATCATCATCATACTTTATGTCGTGCAGGACGAAGTCATCTCCCATGTGATCTTCAATCACTTGCTCTCTTGGCTGATTCCAACTTGCACCTGAATATTTCCTTATTTCATCATCACACCTAATTTTCCGCCCCGTTCTCGACTGCTCTTCCCTTCCCTTCTACACTGCGCCATCGCGCACGTCCGAGTAAGCTTATATGGGATAGTTTATGGTTAAGCTAATCTTATGTGTAACCGAATATAGAAAGCGTGGATTTCACTCTGTTGCCGCCTACATAACCCTTGCTTTATGTTCAAACGAGGAAGCACGCGACTCATCTGTCCAGTCCTCTTCAGTGCTCGCGGGTGATTTCATTGGAAAACGCAAACGTGTGTCAATGTGTTTGATGCCTGCGCGTGACACGTTAAAAGTGCGCGTCTGCCCTTTGAGCGGACACAGCTGTCGCGGTTTTGAGTTGTGTTTTCCTTGTCGCTCACGTTTTCCTTGTCACTAACTATGATTGAGAGCGTGACGTCCTCGACCGGGAGACTCTGCTCTCCGTAAATGGACTGCGCAACATGGGTTGGACATGCAAATGTAAGACCTGTTGGGCGTTATATTCTTAGCGCCTGTCCTACCCTTCTCGTACGTGTATATATTGTAGGGATGTTCGAATGGTGAAATTTACGAATTGAACCAAGAAAAAGTATTCAAGAAAAATTATCTTCGCATGTCGCATTGAACTCTGAATATTTTCTTATTTCTAAGCAAACTGAAATATAATTCAGCTTGCCAGGAATCCGTCCGAAAAAAAAACAAACTTATTTACCTTTTTGATACATGTATGTAATGCTGTTCACAAATGGACGTCCAGTCACCTAAGCAGATTGCAAATGATCAGCACCAGGTTTCATTTATCTGGTGCACTATAAGATGACATCGGTGAAACAATTGAATGTTCACGTCACCAGGGCCCGTATTCGCTAAACGCTTTTACGCCAGAATTGTTCGTAAGAGCAAATTCCAGCCAATTTTGATGCTGGACGTATCATTAGCGAATGCGGCTGGCCAATGGCAATAAACACTTACGCACGAAAAACTTTGTGAATTCGGCCCGAGATTCGTACGCTGCCTAAAGGTAAGGTGTTATAAATGATGTCGAAAATGTGGCGTTCGTGACGTGTTTCCGGCTCCGCAATCGCTTCCGGCGCATGCTGCCAGCAAAAGCATGGCCTTCGAGATGAGCTTCTGTAACCTAGAGAGAGCCGTCGCTGATACCTGGATTTAGACACCACATATCGGATGACGGGAAATTATAGAACACGTGTTGTCTACCATGTCCGTTCGCACTGGAACAAGTGCCTCTGCGTACAACTGCGGCTGCAATCATTGAGGACAGGGCCCTCTTGCATCAACCTAGTGTTGTTTCTATTGTATTCGAACCGACGCGAAATAGACAGTTTTGAATACTGAATTATCGATTGGAATGTGAATTGGATAGGAAAGATTATTTGAGCCGTGGTCAAACTTTTTGACATTCGCACGCCCCTTCATTCTTGCGCGGTTCTTAAGCCTAAAGAACGAACCAACTATCCTAGGAGCGCGTATAAGATCGACAATGCAGTGGCCGATAGCTCGCTGTGCAAGTTAGCAGCAGGCAGTCCATGCGAACAGTGAAATACATGCGAAGGAATGGAATTCAAAATGCGCCTGGCGTAACCTTCAACAACGATCTGGCCGATCCGTCTGCGCGGATTTGAAGTTGTTCCAGCATCATAATCGAGGCTTAATGAAACGTCCTAAAATGCAGTCGAACGGCGTGGAGCTCTCAATTAACATTGTATACTGATGAACCTTCGGAGTTTTCTTGAAGCCAGCAACACTTCAGGAGAGAATAATTATTTCAAGACTGATAATAGAATGTGTAATCACAAACTGATAAAATATAAGCGAATATAACGTGTCGTCAATTAAATGTATTCCATTTGTCCGCTATTACTCTTGGACGTGTGTATATCAGCCACTGAAACATTAATGCGTCTTTATGCTGCCTGACTTCGAGCGTTTTTATGTGGACCTACTTTACGTTCATTTACGTGACTGCTCCTTTTATTCAAATCTGTGCCACGTACTTGTGTCCCATTAACTTCGTGCGCAATTGTGATATGGGCTATAAGCAATACTTTATTAGTAAAAAAAGTTATTATGCATTTATCTTTCGTTATAATTGGGAGGTGAGAGCACTTGCAGATTCAGTCATTTCCTGACTACCCTGCATTGAAAAAAAAAAATGCATGTGCCTTTTCCGCCGTTGCTATATTCCTGAAGAGCAGAGGTGAAGCCGTCCTTTCAAGGCTTCGATTGGCCACACGGGTTCAAGCGACTCACTCATGGAACACAGTACAACTGTCCACAAAAATTCGTCGGTATTTTATCGAACAGACGTGCTTGTGTTTTGACTCAGTGCTCTAACACGTCGGTCGTCGTTGAAAGCCGTAGCCGATTGCAAACAGCCGTGTTTGTGTTCTGACACTTTGACATGTCCGTCGTCGTTGAAAGCCGTAGCCGATGCCAAACAACCGTGCCTGTGGTTTCACTCAGTGCTTTGACATGTCTGTCGTTGTTGAAATCCGTATAGCCGGTGTTGTACATGTAATAATTAACTTCGCCGTATGCGATCCCCACCGGCATGTGTGAGTCCGAGTTTGGTTTCGAAATGATCGCGCACGTTTCGCAAAATTCAAGGACCATTCGCTCCATGGTGTGCCGGTGCGGCAATGCAATCGCATTTCGCCCTCTCTTCTCTTTGTCGCCGCTTTTGTCGCTTTCTTGGCGAGGCATTAGCGCTTTGTGACCCACACTTAAGGCATATGAATACCAAAGGACAATGGCACGTTAGAAAAACCTTGCCTGTCGTCGCTTTCCGCTGCTGTATGCGTACATGCTCTCTGCGGGCGCTATCGGTAGCAAGGTCTTTTGTAAGCCCCAACACGTACGCATGATCTTGCACTCTATCAAGACGTGTATTTGGCGCACGGTAAAAAAGAAAAAAAATTGGCGTGTTCTAACCTAGAGTCGAACCGGGGCTTACCACACGATACTGTTTCGAAAATAAACATTTATTCGTCCTCCTCTTCCCGTTGTTACATTCGTGTTGTCAGGTAACAGAAAACACACGACGAAACGAGGTTTCTCAATCGAAAAAAAAAAAAAACAACTATCAAGTTGAGGCGGAATCTACACGGGAAGACACGAGGCGACATATATAACGCTCCTTTGAGCAGAGCTGATCCGATCTCTGGAGGCTATGGCGTGTTAGCTCATTGGTTAGCTATTTACCGCGAGATCGAACTACAGGTGGCAGTAGTGTCGCCCGCTGGTGTGGATAGGCGGTCGACGGCGCGCATTGAAAGGTACGCGACGGCGTTCCGCTATGAACGATGTGGCCCGATTTTGTGGTAATGAAACGCACTGACTGCAGTGAACTGATCTTATTTTGCCCTTGAATGGCTCATTTTTGCACAAGATGCGCGGAACGTTTCTTTCTTTCTTTCTTTCTTTCTTTCTTTCTTTCTTTCTTTCTTTCTTTCTTTCTTTCTTTCTTTCGTCATCAGCACATCATCTTCTTCATATTTTGTCGACTGCACGGACTATGGTCGTGTTCACTGTCGAAGAGCTGGCATTCCACAAATTTTATGCGTCCTTCAAACAACGGAGTAGTAGTGCGTATTGCTCAAAAAACAAAAGTAAGTAGTAGACCTTTATTTTCAAATCTTCTATCCAAAGAGGGGCTGCAGTGGGTCGTCTTTAATTGTAAAAAGCGGGCTTCAGTATTCAGAACAAGACAGTTTGTCTAATATGGTATCTAAACTTTAACATACAAGCGCGCTTTAGAGCGCACCTACGGAAATTTTCGATCGTCTATTCGAATAATCCTTTATATGGTGGTTGAATGCTTGTTGCGTGTTCAACGATGTTTGTGCCTGCACAACGGCCGCACCAATCTTTGGAAAAAACGAGTAAACAAATAAATAAACATGTTTATAAGTAAGGTAACGCATTTTCGTTACGAAATGATAAGAAAGCGACAGCGGGGGACGCGCTATACAACGTATACAGTACACGTAATCTTCAAGCGCTTCATTCGGAAAGAAAATTCATTATAAACGAAATAAAAATAGTCTGTGCAGGCTGGAGAACCTTCAGGCAGACACATTGCGTATGTCGGCTTATTTTGCTGTACCACAACCAAGTTCACTTTAGTGGAAGCAGGGTGCGTATACCCATTCGACGTGTACATGTCTTGTGAAAGAGTGCCAACCTATACTAGCCTGCTGACCATACAGCCACCCCATACGTCGTCATTATTTCCAAGAATCAACTCCGACAGCGAGTTCTCAAAAGCAGTTCGATGTCAGTTGACCGTTACACGTGCAAGCTTCACCGATATCACCGATAAACCTCCGTCGACAACGCCAATCCGACTACTGAGGCTACCCGGACTTACGAAGTGGTAGACGTTTCTTCTATATTTGCCCGAAGCGGCTCACCCAGTTCCGTATAACCGTGCAGTACAGTGGAACTCTGAAGGTACATGCCATTAGTTGTGCCACACTATATGCCACCACGGCTGCATTTGTTATTCCTAAACTTGGTATTTATTGCTCGGCAATTTCTATTTGGCCACATCTACGGCTGGAGAACTGGCTGCCACAAGGGAGGTTCTTTGTTTCTTACACCGCAAGCACCTCAGAAATGGACCGTGTCCTGTGATACACCAGTCAGCGTTGCAGGTGGTATATAGTCCTCTTTGAAAAGAGGGCCATATTACATCCTGGTGCTGTAAAAATTGTCGAGCGTCACTACGGCTGCCTAGCGAAGTGGCCGCATGATCGTGTTTCAGTGTGTGCCTGGTCAGTGTGGCGTTACCGGCAATGAATTCACTGGCAGCGACGCAACATCAGCCTTCCTTGTCTCTGACGAAGTGCGGATTGTTTACTCGCGACCTGATAACAACTCGCTTATCACACCACTCATGCATGACCTTACGATTGTGCAACAGAGCTCGTACTGACAACATCCACCGACGTCTGCATCTATTCGGCCCAGGTACGAGATTCCGCGTACTCCCGAAGGGTGCCCAAAGGCACCTTTGCTATACGAAATATTCGTCTAGGCGTTGCTTTCGCGTGCTGCTACGCACATCTCATCGGCCGGCCGAGTGGCCTTCACTGCGAACACTGACAGACGCCTGAAACGCCGGGACACGTGTTATGCCCAGCACAGGTGCCAGAGGTACGGGCACTGGACGGTTTCCTATAGCCAGAGTCGGCAGGTAACCGCTGTGGCAAACGTGAAAAAATCGCGATCTGGTTAAGAGGGAAGCCGTAGTGGGGAACTCCGGGTTGATTCTGGACCACTTGGGGTTTTTTTTAATGTGCACCCAGCGCACGGTACAACGGTGTTCTTGCATTTCGCTCCTATCGAAATGTGGCCGCCCCGGTCGGTAACCGGACCCACGGCCACTTCCTTGTCGCTATACATTTATTACGTCTCGACGGAGGTTGGCAACACACAAACATTCGCGATACGTCACCTCAAGGAAAGCCCTGCCTGCGTATTGTTTAGTTTCTCCTTCCGCATGAGAGAGAGAGAGAGAGAGAGAGAGAGAGAGAGAGAGAGAGAGAGAGAGAGATTATAGATTACCAGATAGATCTTACTTCTCTCAAAACAAAGTACAGAATGAGAGAGGACGGAAGGGAAAAAGCTGCCAAATGCAGCTTGATAGATAGAGAGACGGAAGGACTTTTCTGTAGACCAACGTCGCTGCACCGCATAGATTCTCAGGCACGTGATCGCGCACGGATTCTGCATATACCGCTATGTGATTGCGGTCTCCCCCTCCGTAACCCTTCCGCCGTGGCAGCCAGAATGAAACAGCGGCTGGGCCGTCGCGCGGCCCGTGAGGAGGCTTTCACGAAGTGCCACCGGGCCGGCAGCATGCAACGCTTTCCAAGAAAGGCCGCGGGCCTTGCACACATAACTCTCGCTCGCTCGCGGCTTGCGTGAAGGATGCTAGCGTCGTTGAACAACCCGTTTCCGCTTCTTCGCACTCAAGCGTGCCGCGCAGGTACACAGGGCGCGTGACCTCGTGACCGTCGAAGAGCCTTGCCGGCTGTCTCGTATTGGCACCATGCATCGTCGCCGCTCGCCTGGAAAATCCACAAGTACGCCTCCTCGAAGACTATACGGGGGCATCGCGTGAGCGCGTGGTTTTTGTGTGCGTCCGACGGACGTTTATGTACGTAGCTAGTGTTCGACAAAGCCATCGCTACGTTCCGACAGTCACATTAGAAATGTCAACATTTCTAAAAGTCATTCAATGAATAAGTCTATGAATCCTTAATTATTTAAATAATTAATTCGCATACTATGTCGGAGGCCTCGTATGCTTGTTGCTTTCCTTCGTCGTGCTAAACCAAGCAGAGCGCTATTAATGATAATTGCGTTTCTATTCAGTGGACGAGATTCTCGTTTAGTGACTCAGCGCTAAAACGACGACACGGAGATTGACGTACGTACAGAATGAAGCAACGAAACACGAATTCGCACTATGGCGCGCTACTTTTGAAATGCCAGAAACTAACCACCCGAACCAATATTATGTCGACACTCGCGTGCGTCACGTGTTTTTGCACTCTGGCCGGCCGGCGCTGTCTTGGGCGTCGGCGTCTGGCCGAGCGAGAAAAGAAAACGACTCCACGTCATAACTCACCCTCCAGACAGATTTGTAAGCGGCGTACTTGAATCCACCGATTTGACGGGAAGCACTTTGCGGGCTCTCCTATTTGCTGTCACGCCCCTCGCACGGCTTCTAATATAGCCTTGATCTACTTCCTTGCCCAACAAGAACCGCTTGCGCTATTTGCGCCACGTAATCTTTATCACACGGTAACACCACGATGACTTTCTCGTGATTGACATTTTGTGTGCTCGTGCGTGTGCTTCGTTTTTAGTTTCAGCTTATTGTCGTGATCACTTTTCCGCATTACTGACTCTTCACGGGGTTCGCCGCGAACTGAACTATTCCAGTGTCGGACTTTATACTCAAGCGTGTTACACCTTCGGTCACAACTGACTCAGCGTTACTGGTGATACGCATATATTTGAAACTCTATGACAAGTTCATATTATTTATAGTGGGTTTTCTTTACTCTGAGCGATCGTGAAAGGTCGTAATTTCCTATCTATATTGTTTGCACGTTTATTGTTTTTGCTGTTATGCTCTCACTCTCCATGATCGTTTTGATGTCCGCTGGAGGCGTCGGTGGAATCCCAAATTATTTGCGAGAAAATTACAAATATTCTCGTTATGCCGGGAGGATTCGAACTTACGACCCACAAGTTGTCAGTCCAGGATTATACTTTTCAGCCACTCTGCCGATGCTGCAGCTGTAGAGATTAATGATCCTGCAGAGCGCGCGATCGCGTCAGCAGCTGCCGTGACTGGCTAACACCCGCTCAGCACCTGTGTACCCGAAAGAGCTGGGGTCCGCGCTTCGCGTCCGACTGCGCAGTGATGCCATTCGATCGACATCCGAGTGTTGTATGCGGCAATCTCACAGCGACTGTAGTGGGATTTAGCCTTTAGAAAGCGCTTTGTTCATGCATTGGAAAGCGTTCTCGCATGTTTCGGCTGTCCTTGTTCAGAAAAAAAAAAAAGATCTCTCAACACTTACTAGGCTTTTGCAATTTCGGAAGTGTAAAACGATTCAGCTAGAATTATAGTTTAGTGGACCTCGTAACAAGGTTACTAAAAGTGAATGTCACATTTTAGTTAAATGTCTGTACTATACAGCGCATTTGTGCTGACCTGCATCGTATGGACGCGCTCCGTATACCTTTCGCTTGACCCTCTTGGCACAGTTCGACATACTTCATTCTTGCCGTAACGTTTTCCTAGCTGCCCTTGCATATTTGTGACGTTAGGCGGCGCATTCAATGGACTTCGCAATGCTGAACGCCCACATACGCACTGCTCCACTTTCTTAAAGATTTAAGACCGACTGATTAAGCACTGATAGTGCGGAGAGATGGCCCTGATTTGTGTGTTCGGGTTACGGTCGTCGGACTTCCTCTACATTCCATTTACATACAACATTTTCCAGTCGCCTCCCGCAAGATCGCTTGATTTCCTTCTCTCTCTACGCAACAACAGGTATTTAGGATTATCAACTATCGACCGCTTTCAGTCCACGCTATATCCATGCAAGGATTTGTGTTTCTGAAAGCGAGCTCCGCTCTGCATATAACTAGCCTAAAATGAAAATGCACAGCGACCCCTGTGAAATCGCTTCGTCATTTTCTGCGCAGGATTATATTAGTCATTTTGCGGAGTTCGCCGCCAGTGTAAACGCTTTCACTTGAAGGCAAGTAACAATGGTTGTGCGCTAGTGTGTGTTGAGATTTCTTTTAAGTGCCCCCCCCCCTTTCATTCTATAACCTGAGTAGTGTATTTGGGATTTCGGTATAGCCGACCCTTAAGAGGACTATACCCTGCCATTTTTATACATCTGAAAAAAGGAAGAAAGAACAAATTCGCTGACCTTCAAAGAAAAGACAGGTGCATAGGATGTGAACAGGCTTGGGAATCGACGCCTTTCGGCCATCCCATGCATGGTTGAGTAATCGTTCGCGACTGCAACCCGCAAGCACGAGTGACAGAGTTGCTCCACATACAAGGTATAAGATTAGGCAACAGGCGCAGTTGCATCGACGGATCGAGTGAGTCCAGTCGCTGATACCTGAGCTCCAGGCGAACGCCGCTGCTGCAAATTCATATCACGCGCAAACTTGCTCAGCTGCCTTACCGCGTCGGCTGCGTACAAAGAAACTAAAACGTACAGTGCGCGCCTCTATGTGCTGTGCGGGCAGCTTTTCGGCACGCTTGTTGCCGGAGGTAGCGCACTTGGCCCGGTATCTACTGAAACGCGACGTTGTGACCTTTCTTCGATAGCTTGGTCAAGTGTTTTAAGAATCTTGGACACGAATTATTCCCAGCTCACATGAGACGTTGCAGGGTTGCTTTCGATCAAAACTCTAGTCGGGGCTAGCCTGTTCATCGCAAAAAATGGATACGTAGACGGCATTCGAGTATACGCTGGGAAGTCGTTGCTCTCCGCGGTGCGGTTGGCTTCTCATAAATAATAATAAAAAAAAGAATGATGTACTAGTTCCGATCGCCATATCCGAGGCCTGAGCGCAACCACGAGTTCATCCTAACCGCCGACTGCGATGTGTTCATCGACGCATAAAACTCTGGTATGTTGCGTAATCAGTCCACGCGATGTCTCGTACGGCGGACATGATTGCCTTTCAGGGGTCGGAGGCCCAATTGCTCCGCAAGCCATGCTTGCAGCCTGCGGTTTACCTCGGGTCAAAGGTTGAGACGTCGTATGTGTGCCACCTATTGAGACAGACCGGTCAAACCTAACGGTTTTCGATTATGCATTCGATGGGGGCAGCACACACGACAACACGACTCGAATGAGGACGCGTCGGCGTTCTTTTTTTTTTTTCGCGGGACGTAGTATCTGAACCTCTCAAGATAAATGTTCCGTGGCATTAATTCAGTTGCACTTGCAAAGAAGAATTGCGCAGGATTGAGGTTACACTTCGGGCCAGTCTTCAGGGCTGTCTTTAATTCAGGCTTTGATGACTGCATGTCACCTTTAAACGGACTCTTTGAGTTTCCTGTGCACTGTTTTTGTAGTACTGCTAATAGCATTAAACCAGATGCTTTCTTTGCGTACCTCTGCGAAATTTGGGGTAAATAAGTACGTACGTGAGTAACGGTTCTCTCCGAATAGACAAGTTGGGCCAGTTGGTATATGTACCTCTGGGTATGGGCCACTGGGTCCAATTTTTGTCCAATCACATAAGACAGGTACGTGCCATGGTGACACAGGGGGTATACGATCTTGAAATGTATGTGTGTCGTATACCTTTCTTTGCGCCATACAGCTGTCATCAACACTCTTCCGTCTGCAGTCGTAATGCGTCGCCTTCGTCCTCGTAGCACAAAGAACTGACACTTACACGCGACAAGGTCGTGCACGTGTTGTCATCCGCTACCGCTGCTATACCTCGCTAATTCGAAGCAGCTTCGCGTCACTTGGATTGCAACCTAGCGTTGAAGCTGTTTGCTATTTTTCTCTCGCTTTCTTTCTTTTGTTTCTTTCTTTGTACAAACAGGCTTCAAATTTCGCCTAGCTTGTTAAACATGTTTGCTGCTGCCAAGCTGTCCAAGCTTTACTGTCTAAGCTTTACTTTTGCGCTGTTAGTTTAAATATGGTACAAGATCCGATTCTTGTCCCACGTTACACTGCTTTAAGTTCAGCTTATGCTAATTTATCAACGTCCCCCTTTCTTCTTCTTTTTTTTTTAACTCCCGCTTCGTTCCGTTTTGAATGAGTTCGCCGCGACCTGCAGCAAACTTGTCGCGCTTCTCCATACGCATTATCTTCGGAAACAAAGATAAACCGCCCGACGATTCCGAAAACGAACGAGCTTCATTGCACATGCGTAGTCGATCGGCCGTCATCGGCTGCCCGGTTCACGTCTGCATGTCGCCGACTATACGCCAACGCGTGGTGCGCAGATCGCTTGAATAACTATCACACACCGGGTATCGCGTGTACGTGTATGCGCGCTGCCACATGCGGTGACGCGATGAATTGGGCGTCGTTTCACACGGTGTGCCAGCTAGGGGCGTGGCGCATTTTCTTTCTGCAACTTAAACCGGTGTGTACTGAGAGTTGCGCGTGTACTGTAAGTGGATTTCTACCGTCTCCGGGCTTAGTATCACGGGTCTCTATTGCATAAACGCATTTTTCACCTTATTCGGAGTTGCTGTAACGGGCCTCTACAGTACAAGCGCAGCTTTACTGCATCCGGAGGCACTGCGACGGGGCTCTGCTGTAGCACGCCGCGGAACTGAGCCTTGCGCTCACTGCACGAAGGTCATGCGTAGACCAGACTTGGCGTCGACGCGCTGGTAGCCAGGTGTGCTGAACGGCTGCCAAGCTTAGCCGACAAGCGCCATGTACCGCTCTACGGATACCGGCGCTCAGTAACAAGTTGATGTTACGCAAGTCGCGGCACTGAAGAAACCACGCGTTCTTTTCTCGGGCATTTGCAAGCCGCGAGCCTCGGAGCTTTGTTCAATGGCGTGGCCAGAAATGCCGATTAGGTGGCCGTCATGAGTACAAAAAAGAAAGCTACAAAGAGAAAAAAAAATGGTGAGTGTATACACCAAGCGCAGTTCTTGAATTTCAGGGTCACATGCGACTTGCTTCTCAGAAGAATCAAAGCAACCGTGCTGCTCAATTTTTTAGTAACAGCCGTGTGATATGAAACCAATTGACAAAAGAAAAAAAGCAAACTAATGCAATAGAGAAAAATTAACATTAGTTTATCAACGAGCTCTAGATTTCATCGTGATCTAATGGCGGTAACTGTTGTGATAATATTAATATGCATGATAAAGACAAATGGAAGACGGAAGAAGTCGGTTCTACCAATGGCGACTTTTCGTGCGCTCCTATTGGTCGTTTTGCATTACTAAGAACACGAAGTTTATAATCATCAAGGATAGTCATCTATACCAAGGAACAGTTTCTACGAGTCTTCAGAACAGTGAGCAAACTAATCGTACCAGCGTAGAATTTTGGCAATTGGACTCTATAGGCTATTTTCACAAATGTCTAGTTCTGCTTTGCGTGGAAAATTTTGCCTGGCACCGAAACACGAAGGTGTTTTTCCGTCGTCCACGGATGTATTTCATTTTTTTTAATAGTTTCGACAGCTATGCGCGAAGAAAATGAGGTATGAACTTAACTATCGACTGCTAGCTAAGTTTGGACAGAACTTATCACCGGCCATAACGTGTTTCTCGGGCAGTATTTCACACGAAGCCTATATTGGTTGAGAATGTGAATGAATAGAAAATTGAACTAAAGAAAGGCAACACCTAGAATACGGGACCCCCCCCCCCCCCCCCCCATTGAAGAAGACCACTAAATTTCACAGTGCGCGCCAAGATACAGCCGATAAGGTGGAATAAAACGCGTTCTTTTTTATGTGTTCTTAATTTTCTCGTGATATAGCATGGTTTTGCAATGGCGCGCACATACAAGAATGCGAAAGCAGGGCATGTGTACAGCGAAGACACAAGCATGAAGTCCTTGAATGAGCAAACCCTGTATCGGTCGATGGAACAGGTTAAAACGCTACATCTATCAAAATACAGGCGAAAATTTTGGTGACTGGGAGATAAAAATGGACTCTGTAGTTAAAAAATAGATTAAATTCGGCGGTGTTACGTGCAAGAACCACCATCTGATTATGGAGCACGGCCGTAGTGGGGGGGGGGGGGGGGAGGGGAGGCTGAATTAATTTGGCCATCTGGGATTCTTTGAAGTGCAGCAACCGAATGTTTTTGAATTCCGCCCCCATAGGCCTGGGGTCGCTGCTGCCGGGACTGAACTCGCGACGTCGTGCTTAACAGCGCAACGGCAAAAGCAATGCGCTATCGTGGCGGGCTAACTCTGTAGTTATCTCCACAAGTTAATTCGACAAAAGCCTGATTGGACAACTTGGAATGCCTCCTTTAAACGGGCGTCAGATTTACACTTTGAAAATTTATTTTCGTGTGAGCAGAAGACCGATGAATAACAAAAAAACTTCGTCCCTCTGATAACCACCAACGTAAGAAAGCGACTTTTTAATGTAAAAACAGGTAAACTGTGATAAGGATCCTTTGTTTATTTTTTTTTCCTTTGGGAAACTTTCCCCCAAGAAGCTACAAGCCTTCATTATAATAATAAAGTATCCACGTTTACGTCTTAAATAACACTGAATTTTGCCCCTCAAGTCCTTGTGTGGCTATGGCAGATTTTCACGTTGGGAAAAGCGTATGTAGGAATAAATTTGTATTTATTATTGCCGGTTATCACTGGTGCGGGCGTTAGATATCTTGCGTGCTATTATACTGTCCTTTAGTGCTTGAGGGTCGCTATTCCGCATTTCTTTTTTTATACTTTTATGAGAGTACTTCTTGCTTTTTAAGTGTTGATTGTCTGTACACTCCTATTTGTATATTGGGCGAGGGTAATAGGTGGTTTCGGCTTCCACCTTTTGAAAGGTGTCCGTTCGTCCACTTTCAGTTCCCATTTTCCCAATAATTCTACATTTGAATTAAACGTAGCAGTTCGCTTCTCCTTTGCTATTTCGTTTACTTCATTTTCTGTTCTCTTCATATTTATTGTATTGCACTGATGTGCCTAAATAAAGGTAATAGAAAAAAAAGTGGGAAGACTATTCGGTGGCGCAAAGCACATGGCAGCATAAATTACTCGCTTTAGGAGCATCCTCAGGATATCTCGAGGCACTTACAATGTAGTGGTGCCAATCTAAATGATGGCGCCTCAATAAACCATGTGCTAGTGATGACGCGCGTTTTTTAATTATGTATACCTTTTATGATAAGAAGCGTTGTAAAAAAAAAAACTCATCCTCGTCAATCAGTACTTCTTGACCATTTCCGTTTTTTGGCAACCGCTGTCTTATAGCTAACTCCAATTATATATATATATATATATATATATATATATATATATATATATATATATATATATATATATATATAGCCAGACGTTCAAAATATCTAAATACCGCTGCGCTTTCGCTGGACAGAACCAAGGTAATGTTGTTTGCCGCCGCTTGCAGATACTCAGATAATTTTTTGCATTCCGCCTAACTACATAATAAGGTTTAATTAATTAATCAACTTATCGAATATCTTAACTAGACAGAAACTGTCAATGATAAAACTGTAAAGCAACATGAAAAACTCCCGATACAGCTTTGTGTTGCTCAATACGCGCTACGTAAAAGCGTTTTTCCGAGCGAGAGAGAAGCCAGCCAATAGACGCAAGATTGCCGCATGGCTGGCCGCTCGAGGCACTTCGCTTCTATTCGCTGGCTTCTTTCACGCTCGGAAAAACACTTTTATGTAGCACGTATTGAGCAACACAAAGCTGTATCGGGAGTTTTTCCTGTCGCTCTACAATTTTCTAATTGACACTTTTTTATCTAATTATAATATTTGAGAAGTTAATTAAGTAATTAATACTAATTATGTTATTAGCCGGAACTTAAAAAATATAGTTTTAGTATCTCAAAGCGACAGCAAACAACATTACGTTGTTCTGTCCAGCTACATGGTATCTGCATATTTTTAACGTTTGGCTAAAGTTACTTCGGAAGCTATGTATGTATGTATGTATGTATGTATGTATGTATGTATGTATGTATGTATGTATGTATGTATGTATGTATGTATGTATGTATGTATGTATGTATGTATGTATGTATGTATGTATGTATGTATGTATGTATGTATGTATGTATGTATGTATGTATGTATGTATGTATGTATGTATGTATGTATGTATGTATGTATGTATGTATGTATGTATGTATGTATGTATGTATGTATGTATGTATGTATGTATGTATGTATGTATGTATGTATGTATGTATGTATGTATGTATGTATGTATGTATGTATGTATGTATGTATGTATGTATGTATGTATGTATGTATGTATGTATGTATGTATGTATGTATGTATGTATGTATAATCAGCATCAGCCTAATTTTAACGTCCATCCACTGCAGGACGAAGTTCTGATCGCAGGGAGTGGCCTTCGTCCTGCAGTGGACGTAAAAATAGGCTGCTGCGGCTGCTGCTGCTGATGATGATGATGTATAGTGACACAGCTAATTGGAGGCGTCAACTTTTCCACTGGAAGGTCCCATCAGGACTTGTTTTATGGGCTAGTCGGTTCATGCTTAAAACCATAACAGCAGCGTCAAAAAGAAGGATACGAGAAAGGCGACATGATGAAATCTATACCGGTCGTCCTGTCGCCTTTCTTGCGTCCTTCTTGTTTACGCGAAGGTTCCAGGTTCGCTTTGAAGACTTACTCGTAATGGGGTGCTAGAGCGCTCAAGTCTTCTTTTTCTTTTCTCTGCCTCTCTCTTTCTTCTGACGGTGATGAAAGCCGCAATGTTAACGGCAAGAGCCCTACTTTCCTTATTTCTTTCAGGGGAATACCGCCATGGTGCCATTGTGAGGAAATCCAAAAAGGACATGACAACCTCTTAAAGAGAATCCGAAGGAGCAGCGTGGCACAATTTGCGAGAGAGGAAATGACCAGAATTATGACCCCGTCTCAAAGGCGATGCTAGGTGAGTCCCACATTGGTTGGTTGGCCGGTTGGTTTTCCTCACTGAGTGGCTCCTGCGCACGCTAGGGAATTGGCCAAGAATTGGATCTTGCAAATTAGGTAGTCAAACCTAAAGAGATAAACACTAACGGGAAATTTTGAACAGGTGAAGAGAAATGTAAAATAAGACAGAGATTTATGCGTTTAGCAATGAAATCGTCCTGATGCAGTTTTAAACTTCACAACAGGTGTCCCGGCATCCCGATGACAATGTGCTTGGGAGTAGGTTCCCAAAAAAAAGAATATTAGGAGTGGCAAGATTCAATCCAATACAGTGAAAAAGTGATTCGAACATATTTTGTCTTAGCAATGGGAAATTTGCTTCTTCTTCCACTCCATACAGTGCTTTACAGGTGAAAGACCCAATTCCTGACACGTAAGCCAAGCCAAGCCATCTCCTACCGCAGGTTAAACGGGGGCAATGAAATGAAGTCGGCGACGGACGTGCCTTTAGGAGATCTGGCCTGAGATCGGCTTGACAGCGGTGTGGTGGATTCCACGCGATAAAAAAGGCTGCGGGGCTGTTTTTGAAATCCTGACACGTCGCGGTATAGCAGGCGCCGGCGTTTTTGCCGCGCCCCCTTAGTTTTGCGTAACTGCTCGTGCGCCTGTGTTATAGCTTCCTTCGTGTGTTATAACTTCCTTCGTAGCTTCGCGCTCCACCGCCTCTTGCGTGCGCCAGATTGTTTCACGTGGGTTGTTACATCGGCGCATGCGTCTGACGTTTTACGGGAGGAAGTTGCGCCAGCGCGAAGCAGCTGACAACGCGAGACAACGCATTTGAATGCGCGCGCACTTTGCAGAGCACGTCACTAGGGGCTGGTCACGTGTAACAGCTAGGCCGGTCCTTTCCAGTGATCCGTCATTGTCTGCCACGGAAGAAAGCAGCAGCGCGGCCGTAATTTTTTCTGCTGTCCTGCAACCCCGTCAGTGTATGCCGTTCTTGATACTGTTGTTATGCTATACTGTCATTGTCTTCATTTTCGACCCGCCCCGTATACGGAATACGTGCCTAGAGCACGCCTGTTTCAATACAGCCTATTTGCTGTAGTCGCTTCCTTTCTTCCCTCGAGCTTTCGGATAGCTACGCGTAATTTCGGCTGCCTACTGGGTCGTCTCAAAGCGAATGGGGTCACGCCGCGTTCGCGGAAGCTTGTTATTGGATTAGGGTTGCGCTCACATTTAGCGATTGGGCTGCACCCTGGCGGTGGCGCCGGACGCACTGAGGCGCACACGAGTTGGGAGCGCATTGCCGCAGGGGGGCGCGAGAGCAGTGCGACGCAGCCACGCTGATTTACTTTGTACTTTTCGATATGACAATAGCTCCTGTGTGCGCGCAGATTTTTTTTTAGGTCTGTACGGGGTGGTCTGTCCGTGAGTGTAAGTCGAGAGGTCTACGTCGTTTTGAGTGCGTGAGAGTCCTGTTCTCACGAATATTGGTGTTGTCTAAGACTGCAGAGTGAGTAAGAGTGAGACTTACAGGAGGCATGTTTTACTAGGAATATCAAGGGTGTGTGTGTCTGAGAGAGAGAGAGAAAAAGTGACCGAGTGTGTGGAAAATTCAGTCGATTTCTACTTCTCCACAATATAACAAGAACAGACACATTGAATAGTAATTTCCGCCCCAAATTATAATGCCGAGTGCCCCGAGTGCTGTTAGAAACATTATAAACCGAACTCTGTTACTGGCATGCCTATCGTTTCCTTTACTTGCTTGCACGCATGATTGGCACTGTTGCGACAGTGCGCGGCATCATAAAGTTCCTACTTGCGCCAACTCGCTCTGCGTATGCTCGCGCGTTCTTCGAGGTAGCGCAGTTTCACTTCGTCAAGGACGTTTCAGCCTGCAATCAAGTCGCATCAACCGGGCACTTCTTTCGGAACCGGTTACGCTAGATCGCCTGATAGTTAACCGCTTCCAACCTTTATCCGTGCGTCCGGCGGGCTCCTTATAAGCCATTAGCCAGATTATCAGTAAGAAAAAAAAAAGTGCCCTCGCATACCCAGCGTCATTTATCTAAGGCCCTAGTATGGAGACGTCATTGAGGCTAAGTCGCGCGCTTACGTTTACGCTATGCCGCCTCACCTTCTGTTCCGTTGCCTTGACGGCGTCATAAACCCCTACGCAGGATTTAATGTGCGACGGACGAACGCATTGAGAACAAACAAACGTGCCGCGTGGCGTTGATAGCGCTTTGTGGTGTATGTCGGCCAAGCGTTACGCTGAGTGAAAAGCGCTCGGCGTGTCTCGCGCGCGTCACCGAAGGCGCGCTGTAAAATAATTTACGCCCTCGAAAGTGAATGACGGTGTATATATGTCTATAATTGACAGTCTTGCACCCAGAATGGTGCTAAGGCGGGGGTGTTATAGACAGATTTACACCCTTATTCACTTTTGAGGGTGCAAATTTCCTCGCAGTGCACAGCCGGCACGGATGTTTTGGAATATCGGGATTAATCCAGCGAACACGGCGTTCCTTTTGTCGTGCGCAGCGCACTTTCATTTTATTTTCGATCGTCATTTTATCCTAATTAATAATGTCATGCACAGTCTGTACTGCGATGCTCGAGTGGAACAGGGAGGGAATTCCCCCCCCCCCTCCCCCGAGGCCTCACTCACATAATGTCGCGCAGGGTTTTTGGTTACATTGTTTAACAACCGTGAGCTGACCGGCCTATCAGACAGATACATGCGTCAAACAGTGGTGCAGCCGCAACTACTATTACTTTTAAAATTTTCTTAACGCTATTGTTCACTTGTGACCTATAGGGTGGCGAAGGGGGCAGGAATGTGGGGCGTTTAAGTAAGAAGTGGTGAGGAAGTAAAGCTGGTCACGGTAGAATCCCGGCAATCGAAATCATTTGAGGCTTTGGTAAATTTGTAATATATGGCGGCTAGGTGTCGCAAGCCGGCGCTGAAAAAGAAGTTAGGAACGGGGCGCGCTTTCTTTAGGAACAGCGCCATCTTGTCCAGCTCGCTGTGCTGTGGTTCATTATAAGTGGTGACAAACTAGTGGATTTGCGGTATACACCAGACTTACCCCACACATCCACCAGTTTGATGGTTTTTTTTTTTATTGTGACTGCAGTAATTGTGAAGAGCCTTACATCAGATGACAGGACTGAGTCGATACTGATGGGGCGTTATTAATCTACATTTCCCCCCACAAAGAAGCTCGCCAATTTAATGCCGGTGCAGATAACTTTTTCTTCTTTTAAGTCAACCAGTGTGTGCATATACGGTGCGCATTATGCAGTACAGAAGATGTCGAAGTGGTTCCCGCGATAACATCGCGCGAAACTGCCATATGCTATCACTACCTTTGTTTTAAAGATGATCAGAGCCAGCTCTCGCCAGCAGAGCGCTTGATAGAAAATGGGGAGAAGCCAGCCTAACAATTAAAGAAAATCGCAGAGAGCCCCCGGAAGGAAATCCTTAAACGCCACTTAAAACAGTGTGGCTGGTTCGACGACAAGTACGGCGATGAACAACAACGACAAGGACAGTGATGATAACAACGATGAGATGACAACACTAACAACGACAGCTTCGACGGTGGCACAGTGGTTTAACTGAGTTCGAATGCTAGGCGGAAATAATCAGCTTTGATACGGCGTCATTATGTGGCACAGTCGCAGGTCTTCGTTGGTATTGCTCGCACCTAACTCCCGACGCGGACTGATTACGGATTACAGCCTAATCAAAGGGGTGGACGGATCAATCCTGACACCACGCCAGAGCAGAACACGGGTATTCACGAGTGCTTTAATGTGACGGACATAGCAAGGTTGATAACATGAGACTGGTGTTGAATCAGACGTCTTGCTCGTCGAACAGCCGGCGTTATGCCGTTGTGGTACCGGTATACTACAGAAAGCGGTGCGTAATAATCACCAAAGTAGAGACACAAGTAGGTGATGCATCTTAAGTAGACAGAACCAGAAGATGATAAGGTCGCGCGGGGTACGTGGGACAAAATCAATAGATCAAAGTTGTGAGGGGGTGGTAGGCAGCATCAGTAGATCATAAGGCCGTAGTAGTTCACCGATGACCACATGAGTGAGAGAGAGTTCGTGTGGCTGCTAATTGATAATCACCGAATGATAGGAGTCAACGCTATCGCACCAGTCTTTCAGGCGTATCAGGAGGGCCGGTGGGTGCTTGTTTCTAGAGACTTCTTTCATCTATAAACAAAGTAATGATAACCATCCTGGTCAGGCTTACTACAGACGCCACGAAAATTGGCAGAGGTAACCGTAACAGTTATCGCTGCACACAAAGGTCTGTCGACGAATCTCGCCACAGCAAACACACTTTTAAGAGAGCTTGCACGAGCCTGCCCGGCCACGAAGGCCTTGACGCTGAACAAGCGTTGGCCGGCGCCCAATTTGCCCTTGAGCGACGCCGCATACTTCGGTGTGCTCTTTGACATATATGTTTTCAATAATAACTTCTCAACTTTCGAACAGGTTGCAGCAGATGCGAATACGGTTCAGAGTCTATATAAACTCCCGATCAACAAGCTCAGCCAACGCTTGCGTACGCTTGTGACCTTTAATTGTAGACATTGGCAAACTGTTGCATATCTCCCCCATTATTTCGCTCATGCCTTCTATGCAAGCGGGGTGAAATTCTTGTCACGCGAGAGTATATTTTAAGATTAGGCCATCTGATTCGATAATGCCATTTGCAATTCGATCTATGCCATTAAAGAGCGGACAAATTGTTGCTCAATGAATTAATCAAACGTTATTCCTTTTGAAAGGCCGTCTTCGTTCTCTCTAGAATTCTCGCAGTCCTGTCGCCTACAACAAAACGCCATTTTCTGGACAACGGGCCATATTGAGAGGCCCCTGCGCAATGTCCGCAGTCGTCGCCAGTACTATGGGTTCTTCCCAACTTTTTACAAAACAAAGCAGCCCTTAGCGCCCGACCTTGTGGTGACCGCGGATTGCTGTCGCGTCCTTCCGGTCGCCACTTCCTGTGTAGACCTCGGCCATTCCTGGAGTGCCAACTCAGGTGCATCGGTTTCGCGTGTTTCATTGGCTACAGACATCCGGACCGCACAAAAGCGAAAGATATGGCTTAATAATTGAACGCTCGTCCAAGCCCTTCGGAAAGTTATTCCTGGTTTTCCGCTTTATCTATCGCCGGTGAAACCCGCTTGTTTTAGTGCGCGGTACGTTCAAGGCCGGTTTCGTCAGTTATCGCAGCTGGACAGCTATATAGCTTCGGTGCGGGAGACTTCGTCGTATCTAAATCGAGGGTGTGGCCACGTATGAAATGAGCGACTGCCCTTGGGAGAGTACATAACGTCGAGATATATACACTCCACATGCGGAGATGGAAGTGTTTGCGTGGATATATCGTCAAAGGTGTGGTGGCGGTTGCCACGCTATAACTGTTATCTTCCCTGGCGCCAAGTGTTAGACGACCATTCTGGTGGCTTTTCACTTGTGCGCCCTGCAGTATGACATTAATGCGAATATCCTAAATACAGCTTGAAAGAAGGTAAGGCGTGAAGATACGGTCGCAAGAGAAGAGGACCATGACAACACAAACGCCGGCGTTTGTGTCGTCTGGTTCTCTTCTCTTGTGTCCGTGTCTGTACGTCTTACTTTCTTTCAACGTGAACCCCTACGAACTAGCTCAACTTTCTGTGTTTTTATCTTAAATTGGCTAGACCAGCGATGCACACGTTATCCCCAGTCTGCGCTGTGGGCCAGAAAGGCAACTGGTGGGGTCGGTTGGAAATAAAAGCTGTTGTCTGCCCTGAATATAGCCAGGAATATATATATATATATATATATATATATATATATATATATATATATATATATATATATATATATATATATATATATATATATATGTATTTTTTTTTTCTTTCAGACTTCGCATTCTTTTACGTCGCACTAGTATCGCTCTGGTAAGCTTGCAATCTGAGGGCGCCGATTTTTGTTGCACTATGCTGGAAGAAGACTAAGAGGACCCGAGGGTTCAATTTTTTTGTGTCACAACCATATGAAGCACAACATTGGAAATCACAGCAAGTATAGGGGAAATTAACTGTCATGTTTAATCGAAACGTAGAAGTAATAAGAAAAAGGGAAATGAAAATTAATGAAACGATATATATATATATATATATATATATATATATATATATATATATATATAAGATTGACACTAGGACGCGTTAGAGAGCTACACTGAGCGCGATGGCGGCGGTTTTCCTTTGCGACAATGAAACTGAGACTCTAAGGACCGTTATTTGGCCCATCTTTAAATACGAAATTTAATGTGATGCGCAGGATTACTACAGTATTACTTAACTCTACTTAAAGCAAGGGTAAACACTGACGAAAAATATTCTAACAATAAGGGCGACTCTTCATTATTGTCACTCACAGTGGTACCCGAACGTCAGGCACACCTTCTTCCTAGTCAGAACACTGCTCCTTATATTTAAAATAAGCACCAGTAAGATACTATATTCGCTGTACCGGGAGAGCACAACGTGCGGGTTCGTTACCCGGTTACGGCGGTGGCCTTGCAACTCGAGCAAAAGGTGCAAAGCGCTTGCACGAGAATATTTCAGAGCGAGGTCTTTGAATCACAAAGTGGTCAAAGTTTATTCGGAGGCCTCCATTGAAAACAGTATACGTATTATCCAACTGTCCGGCTTACGGAGTTAGGCAAGTGTTATGTGGGGGACACGATGGAGAAGTTAGAAGAAGCAATTGCTAAACTGTACCTGCCGCCTGTGAAGCAAAACTTGTGTTTCTTTTGCACAGACTTGACATCGGGCACGAAAATGCAACGTTCTAACTGACGCAGCCAATGCTATATACAACTTGAGCATGTTCATGAGCAATCTATGATGCTACGAATAATTGCAGTGATTAGAAGTAAAATAATTAACCTACTAAAGGGCATATCAAAGGGGAAAAAGGGAAAAGATATCGAGGGCGCTAAGCCAATAATGTATTTAATTAATGCAGGGCTAAAACGAAAGGTGGGAGGTTTGGCGTCGCTTACCTGCTTGAGCGCCGGTCGTCGATGCAAGACGAGTAAATTTTCTCCTCGAGTTCCGGCGGAAACTCTTTCTTTCTTCCCTTTTCTCTTCCTCTCTCGCAAACCTTGGCACAGATGCGAGGCAGCAGCAGTATCTTCGCTATATGGTCGAACGACGCAGCGTGAAGTCACTGTTATAACGGCACGCGCTACTCGTGCGAGGCGCCGTTTTCGAAATCCCGCACGAACACAACTCCGCGCGCGTCGAGGAGATCTAACGCAACACCGCGAATCGCTTCCCTTCGTACAACTTTCTCAGCGACCCGACGACCGCGTTTCTTTCAGCGCTTGGGCGAAGAGCAGTCCCGGTACATCACCTCCAGCCGGCTCGTGTGTATATTATACAACGCCCAGGCACGGCGGCGGGAGTGGGTACAGTATCGGGCGTTCCTCTGTGCTCCTAAACGGGGCCACGCGTCTGTGTCCCACACTCACGCACGGGTGTTGTCGCCGCCGCCGCCGTCGTCTTGGGCTCCTCGCATCCGAGTGAGATCTTCCGATGAGGACGTTGCTGGGACGACTCTCCAGTTCCTCGCGGTGCGTCGGGGGAGCTTTTGGAGCGTTAGCTGCGAACCGTCGTGGCCCTCCGACCGCGGAGCAGGCCAGCAGACATCTAGCCTCTGCCGACGTTCCTGGTCGACTCTTCGTTGCCAAAGCGGCGCTGGCGAGAAGAAAAGATATAATGACGAAACGAAAAAACGCAACGCCCGACGTAAGGAAAGTGTGATGCGGGAGGTGGAGGGAGGAGAGAGAAGCCGGAGGAGGTAGAGAGAAAAGAAGGGCTGCAAGCGCCGCTTGGCTTTGACTGTCTCGATTTCGAGGATGTGGGAGAGGGGGGAAATCGCATATGAAGTGCACACGCGCGTGGCGCGGAGGCTGCGTGGAAGCTCGTATGGAAGGTAAACTGAGAAGTGAGGGAGCTCGCTGCTTCCCAAGGCAAGAGGAGTGGACGGCCGCGCTGTGTGACGTGTGTTACAGACAGAACGACAAAGAGCCGAAAGTCTGTAAAGCGGCGATGTAGAATGGAGGAAGTGTATCGCGAAGGAGCATCGGATGTGCCTCCATCTCCCTCCTTGCTCGTCGGCGAAGCATCTTCTGTCTTTCCTCTACAACACGAGGGCGTTGTCGCATTTGGTTTCTCTTTTGTTTGAAGTTGCCGGGGAGCGGCGGTCAGTCAGCGGCCCGTTCTGGAAGTCAGCTCGACGCTGTTTTTCCGGTTTCGCGCTCCGCTCGGCGGTACGATACCGCGCTGGCCGCAAAAGTCCCGTCGGGCTGCGTGTACCGTCGGCTGTCTCTGCGTCGTCGTTTATTTGCAGTGCATGTTTCGTCGCGCACTGTCGCACCGGCAGTGCTGTTCGGTACGGAGGGAGGAAAGATTTCGCTTGTTGACGTATTGGGGCGAGTTTGTCTTTCGCGAAAAGGAAAGCGGGAACTGCCTCGGTCTTCCGTTACACGTCTCTCTGCGATGTCTCTAGCATTGCGCAGGAGTTTTCTTTCTTTTTGTTGTTATCGATTCAGCGCTTGACGCGAAAAGGAAGTTGTTGCTCCGTATATAGTGTGAGGACACGAGCGTAGCTCTATCTCGTGCATTCGCTTGCTTAGTATGCCAGTGAGCCATGCCCGATCTTAAGTGCAATTTTATCAGTCTTTCGAGTCCCAGGTGAACTTTCTTTTATTGCTCTCCTTAACTCGGCCTTGCTAATGCGCAACAACGTCGATTGTGAGACGCGCAGATCCAGTTGCGGCGTCTTCCTCTTACGGTAAACACACGTTTGTCTCGTTGAAAACGTATAATCGAAGATGTCAAGGTGATCCGGGACTCCTTGTTTCAATAAACAAGGACATGTTCAGCTGTAACATAGCGATAAAGGATTGCGCTTGTCTACTAACGATATTGCTTCTGGTTGGTTACGTTAGGGATGCGTTCATATGGAGGGAGCGCATTTCGCCTTGCTTTTCTTGCTTTCTTTTTTCATTCTTACGCCATATCAGCAGCAAAGTAACTAAAGGTTGGCTACATCGCTCCACCAATTTTTCCAGTTACCCTTCGTTACCCAAGCGCCCATCAGCCACTAAACATTCGGCCTGTATCCATCTGTACCGCGTTTTCCTTCATAGCATATAAAGGGTGTCTCAGCTAACTTTAGCCAGAGTTTAAAGATATGCAAATGCCATGTAACTTTACAGATCAAAGGTAACGCTGTTTGCTGTCGCTTGGAGATACTCAAACTACTTTTCTTTCATTCCGCCTAATGAGATAATTAGCCCTAATTAATTAATCAGGTTTTCAAGTAATATATATAGTTAGATTAAAGGTGTCAATGAGAAAATTGTAGAGCGACATGAAAAACTCCTGGTACACCTTTCTGTTCCTCAATACGTGCTACTTAAAGGTGTTTTTCCGAGCCTGAAAGAAGCCCGCGAATGCACGCAAAGTACGCCTCTAACGGTAACGTCTCTAAAACGATGTGGATGCACGTATTTCTGCTGCAGTCGTATATCGTTACCTACGTACTGCGATTGCGTAATGGAGATGGACGCGTTCGCGGAAGCAACGTGTTTTTATTTGAAATGCACTGGCAGGAAGAACGTCACGCAGAACACGTGCCAGGTAAGCGCCGTACGCTCGTTTCTACGCGGAACGTGTCCGCTTCGGGCGTGTTCTCAAAGGGCAACTCCAGCGATTTTTTCACCATTACGTTTGTGCTTGAGTGCATGAAACGACGTTTCTTAAAGATGGTAACTGGAACGCCAATGCATTGCTCCGCAAAGTTCGGGAATTAATATCTCGAAACTGGTGTCATCCTCAGAATTCGTTCCAAGTGGATCTGCCTTGCAAACTCCACGGCTAGAATTTGTAAATTGCAATATGGGCCATAAGGTAACTAGTTGAAAACTCAATTAGTAAGTATTTGTAAATTACTCGATTATGCATTTCCATTTTTTTTGCGCAATTAATTTCCGCCTCGTTGAATAGACCAGCTCATGAGCTAGAATTGTGCTATCTTCCACAGGAGCCACCTTTAAAAAAAGTTTGAAAGTGTTCGCCGAAACACCCGGTATATGTCTGTGTGCTTCTAAAGATAGAATTTTTAGAAAACAATAGCCAGGCAAGGTAAGCTATACGTATTACGTTTATTAAATTTAGTTCTGCTGCTTTACGTGCCGAAATCGCGATTTGATTATGAGGCACGCCGTAGTGTGTGACTCTGGATTAATGTTGACCACGTGGGGTTCTTTAACGGACACCCAATGCACGGTACACGGGTGTTCTTGCATTTCGTCCCCCATCGAAATGCGGCCGCCGCCGCCGGGATTCGATCCTCCGCCTTCGGGCTTAGTAGCGCGACGCCATAGCCACCACGGCATGTTGATATTACGGTTATAGCTACTACATATAACAGTAACCAATTTTTGAGGAGAGCCCGTTTTTGAAATCTAAAGTTGAAGCCAGGCTTCGTTCCCCGTGAACTCAAACACAGCTTGAAGCAACGTTCAAAATATTCAGGGAAAAAAAAAAAAAAAAAAAGAACGCCGCTCTAAAGCAAAGGCGAAATGGTAAAAAAATTATAATTCTGGTGGAATTTGGTGGCCGTGTTCCAATTGCACAAAAGACGTGTATTTGCATTCAGAATATTCCCAGGGGACCATATGCACCCAGATTATTGCAGCAAGTGGCACTTGTGTGAGGGTAGGGTCAAACACAGCTGTATTTTTTTTGTCCTTGGAATAGTGAACTGTTGACATTGTGGATGGCGTTATTCTTTATCATGCGCCATCGCGCTGGCCATGCGCTACAAGCAGCGCATTACGACTGACTAGTCTGGAGACCTCTGTCACGCATCGAGGAGACCTTGATTTTGGCTCGGCTACCGGAAACAGATAACGCTTTCGACTAATCCAAGCTATCACAACTTAACTGGGAACCGGTAGGTTTCTCCATGAAGAGCCAACTTCTGTTTTTTCTGATAACGAAGAAACAAGGAAAGGAAGGGGGAAAAAAAAAGAACATAGGCTGGCGTGTTGTTGAAAGCATCTGGTAACTTACGACCCTTTCTGGCGAAGTTTATCTATTTTTTTTTTACGTGCTCAGACATGCCCAGATTCATTGGCAGCAAACCAATTTCAATCGCAGAAACGATGCTGCCAGGCTGACACGCGCTTTCACACAGAACGCAAAAGAACTCGAACAGAGGAAAACACGCCCCTCCCCTCTTCTCGCTAGCCCCCTCTCCCTTGCTGCTGCATTCCGTGACCGACACCGGATGAGGCATTCTCGGGAGCTTCTTTCTTTGGTTCCTTTTTTTTTTTCGCTGACTCGCCACGGCATTGTATGACTCGCGTTCTCATATTCCTCTGATCACAGTAGCCGAAACGCGAGAGGCTGACGTGACAGGCCTTCGTGTACATGCCGATTCTTGCGCCCAGATACAGGGCAACCGGGGAGGAGGTGGAGTGAGCGAGGAGAGGAGAGGGGCGTGTTTTTCCTTTCCCTAAGGTATGCAGCAAAACTATCAAAATTCAATACCAACAACCTCAAGAAGACTGCTTAGATTACCAACAGCGTACGCTTCTTCATGCACAATGCGGAACTTAAGAATGCCACAGATTTTGCGGAGTAATGCTCACGAGTCACATTGGTAGCCGCTAGGACTAGTTCTGCAATCTTACGTGGTTAGACAGCAAGAGAGAAAACAGGACACGAAGAGACAGAGACGTTTGTTCTTTTGACATGTGTGCTATTACACTGGGGAACGATGAAAACGTCGTTCTCAAGGGACTCTCAGTTCTGACAGCCTTATCAATGCATCGTGTACATGTTGAAGCGCCATTAAGCGCTTGTTTTTTTCGACACGTGAAGCTTGGTTGCTACAGTGCGAACATGCCAACGCATTTCATTAGCTTTAAAAACATCGCCTGTGACCCGCCGTGGTTGCTCAGTGGCTATGGTGTTGGGCTGCTGAGCACGAGGTCGCGGGATCGAATCCCAGCCACGGCGGCCGCATTTCGATGGGGGCGAAATGCGAGAACACCCATGTACTTAGATTTAGGTGCACGTTAAAGAACCCCAGGTGGTCGAAATTTCCGGAGTCCTCCACTACGGCGTGCCTCATAATCAGAAAGTGGTTTTGGCGCGTAAAACCCCATAATTTAATTTAAAAGCATCGCCTTTGTCACGTTACTCTTGCTGTGTTAGACTAATTATGCCATAAACCATCATTGAAAAACTAATAAATATGACACTGATTGCAGGAGACTTTCGACAAAGCTAAGTGACTTTACGTAGAGGCGTGAGGGGGGGGGGGCAGATATTCTTAAGAAAAATCTTGGGTCCATGGACGTCAGAAAAATTGCAACGCTGCCTGCCTGAGCCGAGGCTCATTTTGCGGAGAAATCAGGAACATTAGGAAGCTGCTAACTCTGATTTGGGCGCCTTTTATCTCATCGTATTCGTCGATAATAACTCTTTTCTTTTATGGAATCGCTGACATACTCGTTCCTGTGTTTTCTAGTATCTTAGTGTTTTCGTTGCTCTTGGGTCAGCTCGAGAATGTTAGACAATGCTTTACTTGAAATGTGGCACACATGAAGTTCATATTTGGGTTAAATTGAAGCACACAGAAGACGCGTGCGCAGAAAAGGAAGTAGACAGGACAGCGTTTGAGGTGATCTAGCTTACACATGAGGGAATATTATTACAGTGATTCCGCCTTCCCTAGTACATTCGTGTTCTTTGAACTACCCGAAACGTTCATCTTGTACTTTAGAAAGTACGACAGCGCATTTTTTTGTCATAATAGTGACCTCTATAATTTTCATCGTTTTGAGCCGAATAAGAATGGGCTGGGGTGCGTTTGGCAGGCATTCTCAAATCATGAACAGCAGGTTGCCACTATCCCTGAAGTGAAAAGTGTATAACAGCTGTGTCTTACCAGTACTCACGTATGGGGCAGAAACCTGGAGGCTTACGAAAAGGGTTCTGCTGAAATTGAGGACGACGCAACGAGCTATGGAAAGAAGAATGATGGGTGTAACGTTAAGGGATAAGAAAAGAGCAGATTGGGTGAGGGAACAAACGCGGGTAAATGACATCTTAGTTGAAATCAAGAAAAAGAAATGGGGGGGGGGGGGGTGGCATGGGCCGGACATGTAATGAGGAGGGAAGATAACCGATGGTCATTAAGGGTTACGGACTGGATTCCAAGGGAAGGAAAGCGTAGCAGGGGGCGGCAGAAAGTTAGGTGGGCGGATGACATTAAGACGTTTGCAGGGACAACATGGCCACAATTAGTACATGACCGGGGTAGTTGGAGAAGTATGGGAGAGGCCTTTGCCCTGCAGTGGGCGTAACCAGGCTGATAATGATGATGATGATATCATGCTAGAGAACAGGAGTAGCTGGCGTCATAGATAGGCAGCAACATCTCCTTAACTACTACTACTACTACTACTACTACTACTACTACTACTACTACTACTACTACTACTACTACTACTACTAATAATAATAATAATAATAATAATAATAATAATAAACATGCATTCATTTCCTCTAGCTTTGCGTGTTCCATTTGAGAGCGCAACTTTTATCCTCGCGTGGTTTAAATTATGGCTTTCGTGGAACGCACAATATACCACAGACGAATGGTAAATTCGACGGTTGTCGTCTTTATACGCCAAGCGATGTTTCCATTCGCTCCCTATTCTTTGATAACAACGGAGGTCTCGGAAGTCCTCTTTGTCGGCGCCCACCCCTCTCGCTCGGTCGCGGAAAGCCTGGCGCCGTCCATGTCCGCGCCCAGGGGCCTTCAGCACCGCAGAGATTCTGCCGCAAGGGTGCGACGCTTCAGCCAAGGCCTCTCGTGCAGCGCCTCCTCACCCGTGCCATTCACTGAAACGGGGGAGGGCGAGCGAGGGGGGAGGCGAGGGGGGCGGGGGGGGAACACACGTGGCGCAATGCGAGCGGCCGCGGGGCACGCGAACGCCGCACGCGAACGCAAGGCTCAAACTGTCGAGAGCTTTTGAATCCGTCGTCTCCTCGCATGAGTGGTGAACCAGTCGAGCGACGGCGAGACGCCCAGAGGGGCTGACATCTGCTGTGCACGACTTACCTTGGCATTGAAATGTGTCGTCTGGGCGAAAGGGGCGTTCGAACGCTTTCCGGCAGACTGCCCGACTGAGTTGGGTGTTTTCCCCCTGTTTGTCACCGCGGAACGAGTTTAAAAGGTCCTTCCCTGGCACGAAGCGTTTATGTAGACACGCCACTTGCCGGTTTTTTTGTGGCGTCGAACGAGCGCGGCGGGCATGCATGTGTAGCCACGAGCAAACGTTGCTGTGCGCTTACATGGGAAGACAGATGTATCGTTGAAATTATTTGCGCGCGCGTCTCTTGTTCGGTGCCAAGTATGCAAGTGTCTGTTGAGCGACCCGCTAGGCATCCCGCCAATCGCCTTTGTGTCCATCTCATAACGAGAAAGGTGCGCTATACCGGAGAACGAGAAATACGCCTTATAGCGGATGCAAATGAGCGCATGCAAATAGTGACGTTTCATTTTCTTTATTGAAAAAAACGTGTCATTTCTCTGTTCTCGTGCAGTTGCCGTGGTCGCGCAGTGGCTGTGGCATTCTCCTGCTGGGCGCGAGTTTGCGGGTGTAAGTCCCGACCGCGGCGGCCGCATTACGGCGGGATAGAAAAAAAAAACCGCTTCCGTGCTTAGATTTATGCGCCCGTTAAAGGATACCGACTGATCGAAATTAATCAGGATCCCTCCATTACGGTGTCTCTCACACGCCCAGTGTTCCCTTGGGACGTTGAACCCAATGAATCGACCAATCAATCTCTTCTCGTGCACTCGTCTTGGCGTGCTGTTGTCTTCATTAAGTCGCACGAACTATATCCTATGGTAACAAAATGGCCCACATGTTTTTTTGCTGTCTAGTATGTAGGCGATTCACTGGGGTTGAAAAGAAAGGTGTGTGGTCATTCCGGCGCCGCCGCCGCCGCTGCTACTGCTGACGACGACGACGATGATGTAGCTATTATATACGGAAGTTACCATCTGTGATTCGAAGTATAGATATGTTCACAAAAAGCGATGCAAGGTTTCTTCAAGTTTATGAAGATGCGCGCTGTGGTTCCAAGGCATGCCTTTTTGACTGTCGTTTTTCTTCCAGGGCACTTCATGAATCCATCTCTTTCGACGTGACTCGTTTAATCGAACGTTTCGCAAGCATCGCAAAGCAGCAGTCGTTTCTGTTCTTGCGTCAACCGGAGTTCTCTTTGTGTGCGTGTGAAGAACTGCTGACTTCGTCCCCGTCACGAGCAGACGATTTACGCACGAGCAAATTGGCTTAATAGCTTAACAAAGCGTGTTCTATACAGGCGCGGAGTTGCGCGCGCTGCCTGAAATGCGGTCACATGCTTGAGACGACCAAGACGGGTCAGGATTGTGTCGTAAGAACGAAGCAGAGACAGAGAGAGAGAGAGAGAGAAGGAAGAAAAAATAAGAAGAACGCCTCAATCGTCCGGCCATTTTAATCCCACTGTGGGTGATATCTCCAACGTCTGAAAAGCTCGAAGCCGTACACGTGTTGGCGCGGCGACAACCAGTACAGCGTTATACATCCTTAATTCCACTGGGGAGGCGAAGACCTTGGCCGGAAATTCGCGCAATCTGTATAATTTGTTTGCAAAGAGATAAAATTATCATTTGATACTTGGAGCTGAGTGCCACAAATCCGCTTAGCGTGTCTCATGACAGGAAGTGATTCACAGCGTGATCTGTGGGTTGCGTCGACGCAAGGGGTAGTTCGGCCACTCGAGATTGTCATCTGCGTTCCACGGTCGACAAATCTTTACCTTATCGGCTTCACGATCCTGAAACAGAGCGGGTGCGCGCTATCTTCTGTAGACTCGAAGAGAGTACAAGTACATAATCACACTTCAAGTCGGTTCTCATTATCGATTGATACGCCAAGAACGCGAAAAACAGATTTTGGTTTTGAATTCTGAAGGAACCACTTCCATGCCATGGAGAAAGTAACTCTATTACGTTTAGTGTCGTAAAATATTCAGTGATGATTTGTCGGTAAATGATAGAGAAATTCTCACACTACGTCGCACATCTTTGAGGGCCCGTATCAATGATTTAAACCACATTGCAAAGTGTTCAGAAGCTCGTGACACAGATCCTGCCAGTTTCAATATATATATATATATATATATATATATATATATATATATATATATATAGCCGTACCATACCAACACTGATACACATCAATACTATTTTTTCCCGGATGCAATAGAAATGTGGAACCAATTGCCAAACGCTATTGTTCGCCTAAAAGATGTCACCAACTTTGAAAATGCTGCTGAGGCGCATTTACGGGAGTTTCAAATTTAGTTTTCAAGTGCCAAGTGATATGTGCGACTTGATGTTCATTGTAAGTACTTTGATAAATGTCGGAAGTGTGCTGAACATCATTCAAGTGAACATCTTATTCACTGTGAAGTCACATGTGTTGAGCTACTTTACGTACATTGGCATTGTACATATTTGATGTATGTAATTGTATTGTCCTCTCTGTTATGACCCTCTATGAGGGTTGAGAGTATTAATATATATATATATATATATATATATATATATATATATATATATATATATATATATATATATATATATATATATATATATATATATATATATATATATATATCCGTTATACGTCCGTTCTCGTGTGGCAGTGAAGGGCCAACGTGCGATGGTTTGCACGGTCTAAGCAGGCAACGCAACCCGCCTAGGAATCTCGAATTTTCGCCTTGAGACGTACTTATGATTGATTATGAATTAAGTTACATTATCCATATCTCATTCTAATAGACAAATATATTCTCGCCGTTCAATTTTTTCAGTATTCCGTGATTTGGTTTCTCGCGTCGCATTTCACCGGCTCCGTGTTGAAGGCCGGCTCGGAGTTTGTGCGGCTGCAACCGTGAAAGCTGAAGGCGTGGTCCAGCAACGCAGCCTGCGTGGGAGCCTCGAAGCGGTCGCATGACCAGCGCGTCGGTGATGAATATTCACGAAAAACAGCCAGCAAATAGACCTCTATAGGGTTTACGAAAGGCGTGACAAGTCTCTGATACAGCTTCGTTATCTTTGATGCATCTACGGATCAGATTGGCACGCATGCGCGAAGGAATTTTTTTTTTTTTTGCCTAAACAAAAAGATGGGGAGCAACATCGTGTGACAGGTTGTCACGCTGATGCTACATTCAGGATTTTCATGTCAACTAGCGCAATTCTAAATGCACTCTATACGGGTGCTTCCCGTCGTGCGTGACGACAAAACTGTCCACTTCAAATTAGGTAATGTTCACGAAAGCTCAGGGTAGGAATATGACTAAAGTATTCCCACGCAGTACTGCATGCACCATACTGTATGTCAGGGATGAAATTTTGACGAAATTGTTGCCGTGTTAATTTTGAAATGGAGTGAATGCATTGTGTCTTGTGATGTACAATGGGTCTTACGTGGCTGTAGTATAGTGTACTACGCGTCATTATCTATAGGAACGTCATTTTCTCCACTTCCTTGCTGTCAGTTGTCCCGGTTGAAAAGGTGAGACTTGCATCGCGAGCGCTCGTGATGTTCGGCGACGAAATGAAAATAAAACACAGCAATGATACTCCTCGCGTGGACGCCTGCGACTTGCCACCTTGTATGAACAAAAAAATTACAAAGCCTATGAAAGGCAAATTGGCGAATTGGAGAGGACAGGGCTGCTGACCATCTGCAGACAATGCAGTGCGTTGATGCGGTATATAGGTTAGTTCAGATACCAGCATCCACTCCAGAAAATCCCGCTGCTCGTGGTCAGATTCCTCTTCCACTTTAACAAATTTGTTTTCCGCCTTGTCATAAAGCTAGGAATAAAGATGTGTGCGTTAACGCGTGCGAGCGCATCATTCAATGGTGCCACGCGAGTATTAATGTACCGTATCTGCACTGTAACTTGCCGCCACCCTAACTAAAGCCTTTAAGGACATTCTGCGGTGTTTCTGCTTACACTTTGATGGCTGAATTACACTTTCTGTTGAGATGTAACTGAACTTCAGATATAAAATTTGTAAGGCCGCTGAGCTGTACTTGCACTGCTGGCTGTGCGAGCTCATAAAAATTCCTGCATGCAAAGCGACATATATTTATATGCGCACAAACCCTGAGTAAATCAGAATAGAAAGCAGCAGCGCGACAGGCTGATTGAAGGAGCAGCCAATTTCGCAACACTACTGCTCTCGCATCAGTTCAACCCGCCGTGGTAGCTCAGTGGCTATGGGGTTGCTAAGCACAAGGTCGCGGTATCAAATACAGGCCACGGCGGCCGGATTTCGATGGGGGCAACATGCTGAAAAAAAAAAAACTATTGTATTAAGAATTAGGTGCACGTTAAAGAGCCCAAGTGGTCCAAATTATTCCCAAGGCCGCTATACTACGGCGTGCCTCATAATTATATCGTGGTTTTCGCAAGTAAAACCCCACATTCTTTTTTTTTTCGCATCAGTTCATTCGGCTTCAAATCATCGTGCTTGTTTTACTTTTCACCGCATTTGCACTGTTTAAGCAGTTACGTGAAAGTTTGCTTCATGGATGTAGGTAAAACTTTGCCCTTCTTTTACCGGGCAGGCTGGCTTGAGAAACCGATCGCTTCTAATAATTGCGCCCCGGCAAATCAAGAACGTAAATGGGTGGGGCGCTCGCTTAAATTTAACGCTTTAGAATGCGAAGGCAAGGAACTTTTTGCTGGAGAAAGAGCCGATTAAGAGAAAGAAAGAAAATGACACACACGTTCTCTCTCACTTACGGCGCGTGCTGGCGCCGGCGACTTAAGTTAATCGCACGCTCTATAAGGCGTACGTCGCCGGCTCTTTACGACTGACCTTGGCGGCGTCCACACTCTTTCCTACGAACACTTCCACGATCATTTGTCACATGGTGGTCTGCCGGCGCTTGCTGCCTGAAAGCGGCCGATACCACTTGAGGCGGCAGTAAAGCGGGGTGTATACACAACGCGAAGGACATTGATAATTCAGGTGAAAACCTGCCGGCTGCATGGATATTCATGGCACGTTGGCGTTATCGAGCGCTCTGGTTTACGCCGACACGAGGAATTCTCCACTGCCGCAGTGCAAGAGGTAGGGCACGCAGTGTTTTAGTGGTTACCTATACAGCATACAAATGTGAAAATAACGTGCAATACGTGACGCATGAGAAAAGTATAACGCATTAAAGTGCTGTATACACAATACTCGCAGCGCCTCTAAACATAGACATCGCGCGAGATTGAAGTTGCGACCTGTACACGGTGCCTATAAAGATAGACGTTGTACGGGTTACACGTTGCATGTAGGAAGTAAAATAAAGACAACTGTATACTTATCGAATTTAGTTGTGTAGCATTTCATTAACGGTTTCACGAAAGCGATCGCTTCACGTAGATTCCATGCAGCCTGTGCGTTGGATGTTCATAACTTTTGTCCTTTTTTTTTTGATACTGCAGGGGTGCGTGAACACTGTTATCACGCCTTTATTAGCAGGTCCACTGTAGGAGCACGGCCGCGCAACCTTGTATACAACCGTTGCGACTGCAACGTTGACAGCGTTACTTTGGGTAGGTATATTGTCGCCAAGTTGAGCTATCTGTTTTGCACTGAACCGTGTGTTCCAGCACAAATCTGCACAGCCTAACTACAATTGATCTATCAGCAGACTAAAATGTAAGTGAACATTCTTTTTTTCATTCCGCCTGTCAGAGACGATGATGAATTTTATCTGGCGCTAATTTACATAAAAAAAGCAGTTAACAAAGGTTTTCGTATGGAGAGCACTTTCCAAAAAAGGGCGTTAAACATTCTGGGGCGTTACATGCCAAACACGCAATTTCATTACGACGCAGGCTGTACGGTGGGGGACTCCGCATTAATTTTGGCCACCTGGGGTTCTTTGACGTACACCTAAATGTAAGTACTCGAGCTCTTGGAAAGCTCTGGTTTTGATGTTAATGGAAGAGATAACAAAAATATTTTTATGTCTGTGCATCTTAAACTTCAATAGAAAGGATTAACTTTAGCTATATTTAACATTACTGCGCGAATGTTTTGTATTTTAGATTTTGCTTAACTAAATTTTCTGAACTACAGCGAAAGGAAATCGGCCATTGGTGCATTCAAGTCGTGTCGGTGGCTGTTTCAGTTATAAATTTAAAGATCTAATTTTCTTCTTGCATACTGGAAAAAACGGATTTATTGCAGGTATTAAAGCCTTCAATCCGTTTTAATGCACAGTGACAAAAGTTGCCCATTTTTGTTGTCGTTCATTAACTGCAGACAGATGGGTGGGTAGGCTGCATTAGAACCGGCTATCCCAATACACAGCTAAGAAATACACACGCACGTCACAAATACCACAAACATACTAAGTCAGCAAAACAAGATATTAATGCAAACAAAAGAAAAACAGAAATAAAGCAAACCAGAAAACGGGACCCATGTGCACCCGCATTGAGTAAAAAAATCAATACAACAAATGCAAGTATACAATAAAACACTGCTGTACACGCCTAACGCACAAACGCATCTTTTTTTTTTCATATAGTCCTGGCAATAAACTATTAATTCACATATAGTTCATAAAAATTTACAATTTAATTCGTGTTAATTGCTGTGTACAAGGAAATCCCGTAGAGGGCTGTGAAGGAACATCTCTGTTTAGCGGAGTATGTCCGTGAACCAAGTACTTTCGTAATATAAGAAATCACATCTTGTCAAGCGGGTTATCTCGAAAAGGAACTTGCTGCTGGTCATATTGTGCACAGTCTACGAGAAAGTGTTCCACAGAAGCGTCTGGGGTGTCACAGTGTAGAGTGCAGTTGGAGGTTGTCTTATTTTTTTCACTCGGTGCAGAAAGCGAGGTGCACAGAACCCAGTTACGCTAGCAGGAATGCACGAAAGCGTGGCCGTCGATAGCTGCATGCAGCGCCATCTCGTGATAACCACCTGTGTTATCGTCGACCGCTCAACTGCGCCCACTACAAATAGTCAACACATCCGCACCGCTGCAGCTTCACACCATCTGCTGGTTGCCAGCACACCTCGGAGAGATCGAGGACGCCCCTCCCAATCTCAATGTGATGGCTCACAGGAGCTCGCGAGACCTAACCCTCCGCGACGCCACCTATTCTGGTCGTGACCATCCCAGCGAGAATCGGGACCCTCCCTCCACATACAAGGAGATCACAAAGAACTTTTATCTAGACCGCACAATATAGCGCACCTCACAATAAGCTCAGCAGGCCTCAAGCCCTCACGTTCAGAATGCTTCAAACCAACACGTACCCACGCAGAACAGACTACATCGCTACATGCCGGAGCTATACACATCATATTGCGAAAATTGTCTTAGCACACTAGACGTACACCACTTGCTCTGACCATGTGGTCGGACCCACGCAAACAAGAATCAAGACTCCGCCAGGCTACAAGAAGCATTACGCAGCACGGACCTGGCGTAGCAGCTCTGGGCCGTCCAGCGAGCCCACGATGTGGTCAGGGAGTTAAAACTCCCGGTCCCAACTTGGGAGCAGCCCGCTCTGTGGGGCCTTGCGTCCCGTAGCTCGCCGGACTTTTCAGTAAAGTTATTCCATCCATCCATCCATCCATCCATCCATCCATCCATCCATCCATCCATCCATCCATCCAACTGTGCGCAGTACCAGCCTACCAAAGGCAATGGCCCGTTGGAACCAAACTCTATGGTGGGGCATACCGTCGTCGATAACGCAGGTAATTATCACGAGGTGGCGCTGCAGCTATCGACGGCCGCGCGCTCGTGCGCTTCCTTATAACGTATCTGGGCTCCGCACGCAAAAGAAGGAAGAAGAATGTACTCGCTCCTGTAAGCGGCGCGCCGCATTAAGCCGAGTGTCGCGAGACTATAACTAGTACTATATATGAACAAGGAAAGGCAGTAAGCGCGCACGCACACGCAGCGAGATGCAAGTTGATGAGGCCTACGAAAATAACGAGAGAAGAAATCTCTACAACCTACGAGTAATGGCACTCGTTTCTTTCGGTATCTCCTTCTTTGTGTGTGTGTGTGTGTTTTTTTGCCGCTACGGCTGCGACCACGCAACCCGGGCACTATATCGACACCGCCGCGCATACCTCGATCGGCGAAGGCTGACCAGGAAGCGAGGCTGCCGCCGTCGTGAGGCAAGCGGCGCTTTGCCCTTGACTAGGCATGCTCGCTTTAACAAATCGATGCAAGTGGACAGTGGTTAAGCGTGTCGAGCAGCTTGTGAAGTGACCGCCGCACGCCGTACATGCTAATCCGGCGATACGGTCCTGGAAGTGACCGCTGCCTGCGGGTCGGCAATAATTCCTGAATGTATAAATGTATCGCTTCGCGGAGCGCAGTCCGGGTGTCGCGGCCCACGTCGGCACGTGATTATTTTACAACGTTCGCAAGTTTCTTTCGTTAGTGGTGCTACACTTTTGATTGAGAAAGAAGAAAGAAGAAGACAACAAAGAAGAAGGTGGTAATGAGGATGAACGTGAAGAATACGATTAGGATGATTGATGGCGAACCCGCCGTGGTTGCTTAGTGGCTATGTTGTTGCGCTGCTGATCACGGGGTCGCGTGCTCAAATCCCGGCCACGGAAGCCGCACTTCGATGGGTGCGAAAAACACCCGTGCACTTAGATTTAGGTGCAGGTTAAAGAACACTAGGTTGGTCCAAATGAATCCGGAGTCCCCCACTACGGCGTGCCTCATAATCACATAGTGGTTTTCGCACGTAAAACATCATACCTTAATTTTTTTTAATGATGGTGAGTGTGAAAAAGATGGGTTTATAAAAGTTAAAGGCAAGGCATCGTTTTGTGACGCAAAAGTGAAAAGTACTGTAGAAAAGCAAGCAAAAGAAATGATATGTTAAATACTGGATTTTTACGTGCCAAAACCACTATGATTATGAGGGTAGCCGTATTGGAGGACTCCGAACTAATTTTGATCATTTGAGGGTCTTTAACGCGTACCCAATGCACTATACACGGGCGTTTTTGCATTTCGCCCCCATCGAAATGCGGCCGACGCGACCGGGATTCGATCCCGCGACCTCGGGCTTAGCAGCGCAATGCCGTAGCCACTACGCCACCACGACGGGTAAGCCACACAAAGGATTTATATCTTGGACAAATGAAAGATGAAACGCGGACGCAGACAAAAATATATATGCAATGGCTTCGTTGCTAGATTTCATGTACGAGAACAGTTGTTCTGTACAAAGTACGCTGTATGGCAAATCGAAGTCTAATTAAAAAGCACACCAATGGAGCCTCTTCCGTAAGCATACTCTTCTAAAATATCTTTTTGTTCTTTTGGTTTGAATTATCCCGTTCGCGTTCCGCTTGTCCACACTATTACAGGCGCGTTTATGTCTTTTTTACTGCGCGAGAACATCAGCTCAAAAATAAATGACGCTGTGCAGTAAGGGTTGGCGGGTTTGTGGCCCCTCTTTAGCTCGCAGACTAAAGGGACGCTAACTACAACGAAGCTCCAAGTTAGCTCACACTTGTAGATTCATCTTCACAAAAAATTTATTCTCACTTCTTTGCTAGGAGAAGGTAATTGTTGGCAGAAAAAGAAAGTGAAAGCCAAGTTTACCCTTGGTCAATTTTGCACCGCGTGTAACCACGACGCCGATGATCGATGCAAGTCTGACGTCATAATTTCCCCCCGTAGTATGGCGCATCCTGGCCCACAACACTTCCTACACAAGAATTACTAAAACAGCAAAGTGTAGGTGTAGGCCAGTAGGTGATTCATGATTTTGGGAAGTTGCCTCAACAGAATTACTACTTCAACAGTTTTTCTTTTTTCTCCTTATTTTTCGAGGCTCTATAGGATGTATTCTCTGAATTGTTGCCATTTGTGTGCTGACGATTCCACACTGTAAACGGAAATAACTCCGAGGTGGGAGTATACTGCTTGTCCTATAGCGACCCCCCGGTTCGGAGTTTTTTTTGCTCCGTATGATCGGAGTAGAATTTTTACTCCGTACGAGCGGAATTTTCGCGTGGAATTATGAGAGTTTTTTTCTGTTTTTTCTTTATTTTTTGCTTTGCTATTGACGGAGTTTTTTCGAGGTGCAACGGGAGTATAAAAAGAGCCATCGCGTGAGTTTGCGCGAACATGTTTACATGCAGAGGCTGCTGGTCAAATCTCGAAATACGCACACGAGACCGCGTCGAATTCGACGGAACAAGTCAATGAAAGCACATATATCATGACATACATAAACATTTTAGAAACGCCCAATGCAGAAATTTGAAAGACATCACACGTACACGCGATACTCAAGAAGCAACGGTGCCAGTATATATAGCCACGATATTGTGTGCCTCGAAACCGCCTAGGGAGCAGCTGTGCTGTTTTCAGAATTACGACTCACATGCTCGTTCATACGAGATCTCTCTCTCTGAAATTAACAGAATACCTTAAGCAACACAACACTGTTAATTCAAAATAGTGAGAGAAAAAAAGTTAATGGCGTAATTTTTCAAAATTATCATGCCATTCTGTGAGTGCTGAAGCGACTTCGCACACTGCCGGCGTTCGCGGCCAAAAAGTAGTGCGTTAGTTACAGTAAGCAAGAAAAATGTAAGTGCATGTGTTGCATAGCAAAATTAAATTTTGCGATATAGTGGTAGCGTAGCAAGAAATTATTACGTTTGAGCATGACCCGCAGCTGCCGACATAATTAACACCGAGAAATGCGCACTCATACATTTTATACACCGCACTACTTGCTCTGCGTCCGAGCAATCTGTCTCGGTTGCGAAAAGGAGCTACATCGCTGATCTGTCGAGTGAATCCCTAAACTCGGAGCCAGCAGGCATGCGTCTAAATCAGTGTCTCGGATAGAGCGTAATGTTAATGCAATATAGGAAGCAACGACGTGACCAAAACATATATGCACGATAACAATTCGATTCACATCGCTCAATAAGAAGCTTTATTTTCAGTACGCATACTTATGTCCTACCGTTTTTCTTCGGGCGAGGATATCCGTTCACAGATACATAAAAACAGTTGCTTGCACTCCGGTCTTTCTCACTGGCAACACAGCACCGCAACAAACTTGGGTTACGCCATACAGGCGCGACTAGCACGGATGTCGTCGCTCGAACAGTGGCTACTGTTGCCATTGCTACGCGGTCCTTCCAAACACTACACTGGACGTTGTCAGCATGTACTCAAAAGGACATAGAAGTCGCATTTCACGTACTGAAGAACACAAGACAGGGTGACGCAGCACGAAAACACAGCCAGAACGTGAGCCGACATCACGAGCCAGTGAGCAGCTTCGAGGTATACCTAAGCCTTTTTCCGCACTTGAAAACGTGGTTCTTGCAATCATCGTTGTCAGCAAAGCGATCACAGCTAATGTACTTGATGCTGAGATACAGTGAGCTTCAGGCATGCCTATAACACTTTCTGGAAGGAAATACGGGAAACAAATTGACGAAACGCTGTCACGGAACGACACTTCACAGACGTAAACAAACCGTCAGCCATGAACACTGCCCGCTCCGCCGAACGCGCCCGGTCGCTGGAGAGGCGCACAGCCTCATGGGAAGCGCCACGTGACCAACCTGTATCGGCGGAGGGGAGTTTTCTAAAACTCCCTATCAGAGTTTCACGGGAGAACAAGATTTTTAAGCGGAGTAAAATCGCGTCATGTCGCCTTAATACTCCCGCAGCTAGCCAGCGGAGTGAAACGAGGGGATGGCGCTGTTTTGCTCCCATACATCGGAGTAAATATTTGAGAGGGGAGGTTTTAGGGCACATCACCTCTTAAAAACTCCCAGGTGGGTTTATTTTCGTTTACAGATCCGCGTAGAGGGCGAACCATCTGTTTTTGTTATACTGCATTGTTGAGTAAAGCTAGGGATAAAAAAAGAGAAAAAAAAACTTTGAAGTATGAGTTCCTCTGGCTTTTGGAAAATTTTTCACAACATTTACTAGAGCGAACTCTAGCGTCGTGATCATTTCTCTTCCATGGGAATTATGGGCAGTACATGAATATTGCTACGCGAACGAGGGAACTTGAAGAATAGATGATAAGCGCTCGAAGTGTGTCAAATGCAGGGAACAATACGAGAACGTCGTCTAGGTGGCAGAGGCATGTTGACCACTTGAAGCCTTGAAGCAAAGAGTCTATCATACGTTCGAACGTTGCTGTGGCGTTGCATTGACTGAATGGCATATCTTTGAAATGATGTAAACCATCAAAGGTGACAACGTGGTCTCCTCTTGGTGCTCTACATCCACAGAAATTTACAAATAACCAGACCGAAGGTCTACTGATGAAAAGTAGGTGACACCGTAGAGTCCATCGAGGGCGTCATCAATACGAGGCAAGGAGTGGACGTCCTTTTTGGTAATTCGGTTTAGATGACAATAATCTACGCAAAAATGCCACGTGCCGTCTTTCTTTTTTAACAAGCACAGCGGGCGACGCCCGAGGGCTCGACTAGTGCTCAACAATGCCTTTGCCAAGCATCTTGTTCACTTCATCTTGACTAACCTTACACTCTGATGCGGAAATTCGACATGGTCGGCGATGAATGATACTAGCATCACCAGTATTTATGTGATGCTAACAAGTGAAGTCTGCCCCAGTTGCCGATTGTTGAGGTAGAAGATGTCGCGGTAGGAAATCAAAAGGCAACATAGAGCTGCTGCTTGTTCAGGCAATAGGTCCGCAGCAATCATGGGGCTAAATGTTGCGTCGAGGCATAGTGCATCCATGGTGAATAATCGCAGCAGACGACTACTGAAAAAGTCCTGACGTGTTCATGTGCTATAGCACGCAGCGTGGCAACCGACATGCCTTGGGGTGGAACTTGCTTGGTCAGCCCAAAATTGACGATGGGGGAGGCACGTCCCTTTATCGGCAGTGGTTACGACGGAGTGGGGCAGAGTTATATGCCGCATCAAAAGGACATCAGGAACAAGTGTGAGACGTAATCACCGTCGGGCACAGGGAAAGATGATAGCACATCGACGAAAGTCAATGCTTATAACAGGCTGGGCAACTGGGCTAGTTGGTTTACTTGCATCTTGAAAGAAAACGAATATATGCGCGCAGAAACGGAGTAGAGGGGCTGACTGCGCGTGCGTGTCAAGGATCACGGGTTAGAGGCAACGTTAAAATTAAAGAAATTCTAACTATCAAGAAACTTAAATTCCTTATCATGTAGCAAGACCAAAGGGTGGCTGACGCAGTTATCTCCACCTTATGTGGTAGGCCTCTGCCGTATCACGGATTAGCTGGTCGTTGCCCTTCTAGATAATCTGAGTATCTTTCAAAACAGGTTGGGGGCAACCACATTTGCTACAGTGGGCGGCTAGCTGTGTCGCTCCGGATTAACTGTATGTCGCCAGGTGTTCTCTTAGTCGCACGCAGTTGAGTCGCACGTTTAGGCGGCAGGCGGACGAAGGTGGTCGTGCTAAAGTTATTCGGGAGTTCGGCCCGAATATGCGGGAGAGGAGGAAGGTTGGGGCAAAGGGTACCGGCGGAACAGTCGATCAAAGAGGAATGCGCCGTAAGAAAGTCTAGTCCGCGGCGATCTGGTCGTGGTCGGCACTGTAAACATAACTGGAACGCGGCGGCCGGCGGTGCTTATGCGGGCAGTACACATTCCAGTGACGGCGACAGTGCTGTCATCGGCGACGTCTAGGGCTCGTGAAGGAGCAGGCGTGAAAACCTTCATTAGTCGACGACGGAGGTAGCACTCATTACGCACACCTGTGCTCCAGTGTCAATTAACGCCGTCAAAGGGACACCGTCGACGTGAACATCAAGTAAGTTCCGGTTCGTTGGGAGCGTCAATGGAGGATTCCGGCACGACGAAAGTAACGGAGCAATGTGTTTAATATTCGTGATTGCGGCTTCAAACGTTCTTGTGACGTTGATTACTACGCGTTATCTTTCTAAATTTTGAAGGACTTGTAGCTTTTCAGACACGGCAAGGCGAATAATCCCTGCCTGCATGCGTAATCATTAGGAATCGTTGCATATATAACGCGATATTTTATAGAGCATTATCAATTTGCAAAGCCACAAAGCCACTTGAAGCCAAAAAAAAAAAAACAAGTTTAGATGAGACCATGTGCTGTCCATCATTCACGTGCTCGATGAACCTCAATATATACTTGCACCTTCTATAAACACAGACGTCACAGTTCTCTCTAGTAATTTTTTTCAGAAACTTTTCTCGCGCGCCCACCTTCTTTTTTTTTGTTTTGCAGTACAACTCAACAGAAATTGTCAGGTTGTATTCTTTGCTTTCATTTGAGTGCGATGTAATCTATATCTTTTTGTAGATGTACAAATTAATGCCTATTTTCCCAGCTTCGGAACGTATTGATAAAGAGCAGACAACACTTCGAGCCGAAAGCTCACTGTCAAAATTTATAACGTTAGGGACAGCTGACTTGGGAATCTCGAGGTTTACCGTCGCCAGCCGTCTTTCGTGCCCAGATGCTTTCTGGTAAAACCAAGGCAGCGTTCACGCTGACGTCGACCTGGTCGCAAGTCGACAAGCGCTCTCTGTCAATCGAACTCTAATATTAATGTTTATCTCTAGTGTCACATTAAGGCACTTCTAAGAGCAGAATCACAAGATAATTGGAAATCAAGTGCATGGTTTGTTGTGTATTCCGCTATGCTTTGCCTAATTCCAGTCGCGTAGAAGCAATCGTGCAGTCCATCTTGTTTACGAAAGCCAGAGGTCTCGAAACAGTTACGGCACCATCAGACCACGGAAAAGGTTGGCCAACGATGCCGGCGAGCGTGTTGCCGGTGACCCTCTTTCTCCGTTGCAACAGCTGTTAGGACACGCAGTCATGTGCTCCATCAACAAGTGCCGACGACCTGCACGTCGATGGCTCACGTGTTCGCGGAGCGCGTATCCTGCTGATGTATAAGATATGTTTAGACCCAGCTACACTCGATAAACTAAGAGGGATTGGAAAGGACCGGCGTGGGGTCCGTCATTCGGGAAATTCTATAAATGGTTACATTATGCCAACCTTTAGTCATAAACATATAGTTAATGAGTAATAATTTGACACAGTTTTTCACCTGAACGTAACGTTCAAAGCTGCACACTGCTTCGTCTCTTCCTTTCGAGCAAGCGCATACTTCTTTACTCGACAGTATTGCTGTGATCTTTCTGTATTGTTTCCTTCAACATTCTGCCTCCGTTCGCTCGAAAAGTAAAAGAGAAAGCATCGCCTAATGACACGGTTTGACGCCCATAACAGCGCACGCAGTGACGCTTAACGTGACGTATAAGTGACGTATGACTTGACGCAATGAGCAGGGATACCCCAGTGTCGTTGACATGGTGTCGAGGAGGAAGTCGCCGATCCAACTTTGACCATTATCCGACGCAGCTGCTGCTTAGGCAGTTCTTTAACGTCAGCCGTAACTGACACATTACTCAATGATATTTCGGTGCCGTTTTATTTCGTGAGAGGAAAACGCGCTCGCAGATGTAATGGTTGTGAAACCTGGACATGTGTGTGCATTTGAAGGCGATTCCTCAAAGGGACATATGGAGACAGAAACTCAATATAATGAAATTTGACATGCTATAGTCGACACGGCAACGGGGACATACGAAACGATGCATACAGTTGGCGTTTCCCCTAGATGAAAGACCTTGGCGCATCTCAGGTATGGGCCCTCGGCATAGCGTGGATGGAAAGAAAGGATCGGCTCGATGTGAAGCGGTTTTTATTATCATTATTGTTTAAATAAATTTAAGGAAAGCTTGGCGTCTATAGTGGTGTCGGCTACACCAAACAATACCAAAAGCACGGAAAGCTCTGAAAAACGCTGACGACAGTAAAAAAGAAGTGAATCACTGACGTTTGCGAAGTTCTGCAAAGGAGTAAAAGAAGGCACATAAGTAGATTATGTAAAAGGACGCTCAGAGACACACGAAGTTCCGTTTACAAGTGAAAGTATGCACAAAAGAATTGAAAAACATGTACAAAAGTGTATGAAATCTTTAAAATAAATGCAAAAGAACGAGATTTAAACATATTTGCAGTGATGTAGCCCTTGTGCATACCATGGGTAGAGGCAAGAAATACTAGCTAGAAAGCTTAGATCGGCTAACCAAGTCACCATCGTACTCTCTAAGCTGTGTTTATTATTTTTTTGTTCCTAGTATTGTCCCCGAATGTTCGAGGAGAGAATGTTGCAGCACAAAACTGCCGGTGACAGAGCAACTATGAGGTGAAGCTTATTTTCTTCATGATAACTGGCAGTTACTTAATCAAGGGTGTTTCGCCTTTAGCTTGGCTGCTGTTTTGTTAGCACTGAATATGCGGAGTGAGGTCCTATTTTCTTGGTGAATTTTATATTCAATCCACAAGATGGCGTGCGGTGCTGTTAGCGTTAACTTGGCTTCTTTTCCTACTGATGCTGATATTCCCGAATGACCTTTCAACCATGCGTCAAAATAAAACGAACAGCGCGCTATGGACATCTACTTTTTCAGTATAGAGGTATAAGCTGCTGGCTTCGACAGACGACAGTGTGGGAGGCTTTAAAAGCCTTGCTCTGTTTCTCATAGACGGAAAGCTCAAATAAAAGAACTTTCATCGAGTGCCGGCGTACGCGCTCTTTTCCATTATTTCTTTGGCCCCCTATTTGTATTCCCAGACCACGTAAATAGGGGAGGCAAAAGATAAAGAAATGCCAAGCACCAACAGATGACCAGTGGGAGGCCCAGCTGACAAGCCCAAGACCAGCCATGGCTGGTGAACAGGTCTATAGGCTATCAGCACACGTTCACGGCTACCTGGAATAGGATGGCCGCCCATCTTCGGGAATTAACAGCTTGGTCTCCGCAATAAAGTTTGTTCACTCACTTGCGCCCCCCCCCCCCCCCCCGCCACACACACACACCCGGGTTCGAATTCTCACGACTAAGGTAGCAAGCCATATTAGTTATCGTTCTAAGCTTCCTGTGTGTGTATTGTTTCTACTGCTCTTCCTTACCTCTCTTTATAGCACATGATTACTTCGCTTCTTTATTTTCGTTACCCTGATACTACAAGTCCGTTTGAACGGACACTCAGTTTTAGACAGCCGTTGCGTTTGTTGAAGCGTTTCACAAAGGATGAAGGAACTTGATGCGAAAGAAGGCACGCGTATTGTACTCGCTATAGTCTTTGCTGCACATGTCGTGTATATATCAATATACACGAAGTCTGCTTTTTAACAGGAAGCGCTGATAGGTGATGTATGTAATGGACGTCATGCGAGACGTAAAACCCAGCACTTTATTCATCGCAGTGCTCCTTCGGCGCAGCTATCCTATCCGCTGTATTAATAACGAGATGGGGGGCAGCGCGACATCCTATATATACGTTGCCAGCGCCAAGTCCTATACCGTTAATGCATGGAATTACCCGCGCACACCTTGTTTCTTCTCGGAAGATTCGAACGACAGATAAGCTGTCGTCCAGAGAAAAAAGGAAAAAAAAAAGAACTGACCGGGAGATGCCTCGAGCGTTTCGTTGGTGTCTCAATAGAGAAATGTATGTGACCAACGCCTGTGGCGAGCTCGGCGATAAATCGTATCGATCAATTATACTAATTGGCGCCTGGATGGAAAGACAATCGAATGAATGCGTGCGCTTTCTGGTTCTCGCCCCTCTTTTCCCCCAAATACGGCGCAATACTCGAGTAACATGCGTCGAGAGCGACAATATGGCAAGGTCAGGCGCAGTTCTCTTTCTAAGATACGATGGCGTGCAAACTGTCCCCGGCCTACTGGCCCTCTAGCGCGGTTGATTATACGTTTTCACTTTTCCTTATTTTTGTTTGTTTGTCGCCGCGCGCTGAACAACCGTGAAGAACACGCGACTGCCATGGACCAGACCACGTCGTCTTCGAGTGGATTCTTACGTGACTGTTGGCGTCGGGCGAACGCTGCTTCTGCCGGGAATCGTTTTTTTCACTACACGTCCTTCCCGTCCCGAAGCGGGTGACAAAATAACAGCCCTCGGGTGCAGCGCGGGCGACGAAAGAGGCGCGGTGTAATCATCGGGCGGGATCCAGTCGTTCCGCTTCCTCGAGCAGGCCTGTCTTCCCGTCGCGCGTACGCGGCATGGGCCAATCCCCCCGTGCCTGGCTCTGGCTGCGGAACGTTTCCTCGGAGGAAGGAGAACAAAAGCATTAAACGCATTGTGTTCTTCTAATGGCTTCTCGCGGAGGCGGCACGCGCCGCTGAAGCTGGGTGCTATAGCACGTGCGATACACGTACATTGTACATACTAACGTATATTGTAAAGCGGTTGCGTGCCGCGGCGTAACCGCGGCGCTTCCTCCGTCATTGCAAAAGGCCCCGGCGCAATTTACTAGGAGGATGAAATAGTTATCAGCTGCGCCTTGGGGGGCGAAGGAAATGGTGCGCTGCTCGAAGTGCGGTTGTCAGCTAACCCGAAAGCGATTCTGTAGAATGCTGCTGGCGCGCAGCCGAGACGCAGGCGTAACGCCAAGTGGCAAAAATTAACTATCAAACGCAAACATATCTTATTCTAATACATTTGAGTTCAAGAGGAAGAAAGAGCTGAAGTTTGGTAGGTCTTGTAGCGCGTCGAATGGATAATCGATGCCGTGTTATCTTGTGGTATACAACAATATATGCGCCAAGGAAGGCACAGATTTTGAGGCGGTCGCCGGGTTTTCAAGTACGTGGTTACATCGCTTTGCTTCGGTTTGACGCAGGGCAGGTTGATTGGAGGTTTCTGGAAGGTGCCTTTGCGCAGCATCACTGTTTTATTGGCGTTTCGATAAAAGCCAGAAGACTCCTTACCACATGTAGTAGATCGTCCATGACAGGTATACAACACTGCAAGGATTTAGTAATAAAGAGTACGCGTAAAGTGAGACAGCTATACCTCGCGAGTGACAGAACATCTCCGTGTGGTGCATATGTTTCCCCGCCGCCAAAAGAAAGAAGGCTGTGGTTGGCGAAGTTTCTGCAGGGAGAGCCCGACATTGGTCGCGGTTGAGTGAATCTGTGCTTCACGCGCGTGCCATAGCCGTAATTTGCGACGGAGATCGTGCGAGACCTTGTAACGAAATTAAGCATGGACGTTGCGAGTGTGAGGAACATTATCTGCTTGAACTTATTTGTCGTTTATGGTCATCCGCCATGTCATGCTAATCATGCAGGTTGTTGTCGTATTACCGACGTCGAGCAACATCGGGCGTTGATCAGCTTTTGAGATGGAAACTGGCATGGAAACGTAGAGTGCAAGTGGGTTCATCGTGCGCGGTGACATATTCGTGCGTCTGTTTGAACAGCGGTTGTTAGTGCCATCGCGGAAGGTGATGCTTCGACCCATTAACGATAACCTGTTCCACCTGCAGCAAATGCACGAGCGATGTTAGCGTAGCAGGGAAGTCGCAAGTTTTGCCATTTATCATGACCACTCGCGCTCGAGCGCCGAGTAGGAAGGAAAAAATAAAGCAGTCATGAGTGCCCATATGTGTACGATAAGTCCCTGTCGTGGCTTGATGTGCTGCGTTTTGTCTATTATCATTATTAGGTTGCTTCGTTGTACTATAACACAGGCATGTGTTATAGCACAACAAGGCAACCTAAAGGCACATGTGCCCAAACTGCGTGTGCGGCTTTTTGATGGTGCCCGAGCGTTTATGCCGACCAGAATGTGTGGACACTCCTGTGGCTATTGTGAAAACCTTAATGAGCCATAATGAGCTCGCAAGTGTGAGCTCTTATGACGATGCTTCGTAACGCCTGTGCTAATTACTAAAATCTTTGCTAGGATATGTAAGGCAGTCGCTATAGGGCCTCATAAGCGTATTCTTTTTCCAAGTTCGATTTACTTGAGTATTGAGCGGAAGATTAGGTTAACAATACTCTACAGCCTGAAGTTAAGTCGAAAGTGTTATTTTAATACATAGTGTGTCTTCGTCATTTTCTTTTCTACTAACCGTGGTTCTGTTTCGAAATAGCAAGGAACGTCTCCCTTCATTGCTCACCAAATTAACAACCATTCATGTCAGTTGAAAAGCCACATCATATTTGTTTTTGCCCTCATTCATTAAAAAAAAAAATTGTGACGAGTTATTACTACGTATACTTCTTTGCTGCAACTTAAATAGCACAATGATGTTATGGACAGTAAACAAAAGATTACGAAATAAACTGCATGTATGTCTACAATTCTGTTGCAAATGAAAGGATTGGAGGACTTGCACCAAGTCCTAAAGTTCGTTATATGCTACAGATAACGGAGAAATTTACATAGGCCAAGTGCAGGAGGGGAGCCAGAGCGCGAAGGGAAACTAGCCCGACGCGTAATCTGCACATCTGCTGCGATCTACGTATAACGGCTGGAAGCGTTATCGGTTCTTGCCGCTTACTATATTTCAGTGTGCCACGCCCTTCCACGCCCGTCGCTGTATCCCAGTGGCTATGGCGTTGCGCTGCGGGTTCGATCCCGGCTGCGGAAGCCGAATTTTTATGGGGCGGCGAGATTCAGAAAATGTTCCTGTACTTTGCAGAATCTTAGCTGGTAAAAGTTATTCCCGAATTCCCCGACAACGACATGCCTCATAATCGCATCGGGGTGATGGAACGTAAAATCTCAAATTGTTTTTCTTTGTTCCTTTTTTTTTCAGTTTATGTCTCCCCACTATTATGTGGTTGAAAATGCACGTCACTTTTCTTCGCTTTCGTTCAAAGCGTTATCCAACCGAATTTCCCCAGCTGTTAATTAGCCTTATTTGTGTTTTACAGATCACACTTCGGCTCACAGCGAAGCTCGTGAACATGCCTATTCGCTCACTGTCTCGTAAAAAACTATTTGCGAGGAATCGTTTGGCAACCTATATCTAGCGATCTCTTCTTTCTTTTTCATCTCAGCATATTTTTTTACTTCTCCCTCTAGCCAACTTTTCGGAGAAACGTTTGCTAACTATCATAATTCTAGTGCTTTTCCTGACAAAATAAAAGTAAAAACGACGAGGATGATTTACCTGTTGTCGGATGGTTAGGTTATTGCACATAGATATTCTGTATACATTTGTGAAAGTGTTCACAAGCTTCTCTTAATCCGGCGGAATGGGCATGGCTCCTATGCTTTCTTTCTGTTCCCTTTATGAACTGAAGCTCATAAAGCCAGTCAGTTATACCGACTGAAGCTCACGCCCACCGGAAGATCAGTGCTGCAATGGCTGAGCTACGGTGAAACCTTTATAGCCACTACGGACCGAAAAGGAAAAAAAAATTCCTCCAAACATCCGCGAATCTCTGTGCATAGCACCGATTCCATGCAACACGCACCCCACGTACCACAAGGAAAGAAGACAAGCCCAAGTGAATGCCCTACAGCGAAGACACAGGCAAGATCCGGACGCCAGATACACCGACGCAGTCAAATACCCGTATGTGTGAGTGATTTTTAGGAAGAGTGAAGAGATAAGTGCAGATATGTGCAGCGCCGTAACTGACTCTCAGGCGAGGTCACTTCAACAGGACTGCACGAGGAAAGGGAAGGGGGGGCGTAAAAGAAGGAAGAGAAATCGATAGCCGAGCGGGGAGGAAGGAAGAAGGTGGCAAGTAAAAGTAAAAAAAAAGGACATAAGAAACGCTTATGCCCTTAGCGTCGTAGATTGTCAGGGCGTAGAGCTGGCGTCTGCCGCAGTCTGTGCACAGAACCTTGAGATTACAGAAGAGACGGCGATCACCCTAGCAACTACCACGTGCATGGACGCAGCTGTCGTCTTTTCCGCTTCTGAAGCAGCTGTAAGGAACTACTCTAAGGGGCGCGCGTCGACAGAAGCACTAAAAATATTGAAGCACCGCAGCAATCCGATCCCCTACACCTGCGTGACGTAGGTTCCTGGGCACGAGGGGCTGGAGGGGAACTCGAAGCGGCACACGCCGCGGCCCAAGGCCGCACCTGCCGGGCCAACCCTTCCTATATACTTTGGAGATGCCCGGTCTGCGTCAGCGGGGGTAGAGACCTTACCCATCACCTACTCAGCGATCCTTCAACACCACAGGCTGGAACGCAGGTTGTACCCACCACCTCATCCACAGCTCAACAAATAAGTACCACACTCAAAAGGCTACAGACTAACACACCCACGGAATACTCATGCACAGACTATACCCAACGCTACAAGGATACCACTGCCCAATGTGCGGCGTACCGGACACCTTGGCGCACCTGATCCTCGAGTGTCCATGGCATCTAGACACAGGCGCATCGGCTTCACCGAAAGATTGTAACGCCAGACAAGAAAGCGAAGACTTTATCGAAACACACAAAACAATAAACACACTCTATGTTGAAGAGTCCAATGAAAAGTGAAAACTCGGACAAACAAGCACGAGCATACAGAAGCCACTCCGGAACGAGATCAGAGGTGGTGTCGACGCTACGCACTTGAGCAGCGGCTTCTCGTGAGACGGACCATGTCGAGCGAAGTGGCTCAGCGTGCCTGTAGACCATGCGGCTCCTCCGTAACGAATATAGTCCCACTACCATAAACAAATCATGTGATATACTACTGATGACCCGTTTTAATGGGATGAAACAAATACTGTCAGACGCTGTAGGCATTCTTTGTCGTGATGTATTTTATCGGGCATATTGCAACGAACCATCGAAAGAGGGCTACCGCGCAACATTTGATCTTGGTAATTTCTGCTGGGGTTTATGCGCACCGCAGACTCCGAGATTAGTGGCATCTGCACATGTATTTCGGAAGCCCCAACAATACTGAAATGGACAAAGGCAACTTTGTGCGCCCTGCAAGGATGTTGTTCTCCAAAATATGGCCCAATCTGCTGTTGTGGCGTTAGATAAGTTAGGAGCCGAAAAAAATCGCTTAAGTCTGCTGATTTTCGCTGCTTCCTCGCCTTCTATAGGCATCTTGGACTTCTGCGTGCGCGTTATTTTTTTAAATCATTTTAAGCATTCGTAGCACCTTACAGCTCACGTTACGAAGGCCGCATTCAAGAACAGGAATTCAGCAGCACCTTCTCCTCCCGATCCCCAGATAGCCCCGCCTATTTCCTCTATTTTCCTTTTTTTCTACATCTTCGGCAGAGGTGGCAATCGGAAGCCTTAAACGTTCACTGCAAGCGACAATCTGAGCAGATCAGTGCAAGTTGGCGAACGATACTGCCCCTCGAAGGCAGAGCCACGTCGCGAAGAGTTGGCAGGTGCTGAGGGGGGTGTGATTCTCGCGTCCAGCTGTGCGCTTACGCCTGCAGGCCAATATCTCCAGTCGGGTACCTCGGCGCTTTCGCTTGTATCTATCCAGACCTTGCTCTTTCTCTGCTTTATCGAGGCCATATGTTCGCTAACCGTTCAAAGGCCACTCTCGGGCACCCAGCGCGCACATAGATATGGAAGTGTATGCGTAACGTGCGCGGGGATCGTTAATGGAGCGAGGGACCGGACTGAATGCTGATGTTTTTATTTTAAATTATTATTAGCATTCTTACAGTTACCCAGGCGGTAGAGCGTTGTTTATGGCATATGTGCTTGTCTTTGCCCTGAAAGTGACGAATAGATTTATTTGAGCTCAGAGCGGTGGGCAAACGTTTTTCTAGCTTACGGCAGGGGCCATGCATGCGGGTGTTTATTGGCTTTGGCGTTGTGCCACGATCCGATTATGAGGCACGCCGTAGTGGGGGACTGCGGACTAAATTTGACTGCCGGGGGGCTCGTTGACGTGCGCGTAACGTACAGTATACAGGAGGTTTCTTGCATTCCGTCCCGATCTGAATGCGGCCGCCGACTCCGGGGTCGCACACGCGACCTCGTACTGAACAACGTAGCAAGATAAACAATATACGAAGATGTAAGCAGGGATCAGTGGTCAAACGCGCATAAGTGACACTGTGACTAAGATAAACAGGAAGCAGTGAAGATTTTCAGGTCATGTAATGCGTAAAACAGAATCAGATAAGTGAAACTCTATTGGATTTACACAGTTGACCAAGGAATTGGAAACTTAGTTCATGGCGACGGGTTGTAACATTTGCAAATGTGTCTCAATAAGGTGTCTTCGATTGACGCAAGAAAGCGTGAATGAAGGAGTTTCGGAGGTCGTCGTTTTGCACTGATATGTGTGCGCTGAAGGTGACGATGATGACTATGACAAAACAGTAACACTTGTTGGAGAAACATGACAAAGGACAGTCCTAGGCGCGTCTCTTGAGGTTGAAGCGCTGCCGTCGTGACACATCGACGTTCTATCGAACACTAATAAATTTTGCAAGATGCACTCAGAGCGTGCCAAACCTACGATCTGATTATGAGGCACGTCGTAGTTGGGACCCCGGAAATTTTGACCACCTGGGGCTCTTTAAAGGCTCACGTTAAAGAACGCCAGGTGGTCAAAATTTCCGGAGTTCCCCACTACGGCGTGCCTCGTAATCAGATCGCGGCTTTGGCACGTAATACTCCATAAATTAACCAATTAAAGCTTGAATTGAAACAGGCAGACCGCATGCTGTCTTGAGGCTACTCACCTTTGCGTTGCTAAAGCTGTGCGTATTATTACGTTGTCATTAACCGTGCGTTTTCGTTGCTTATCTTTCACATTTTTTTCGACATCCAGAACACACACTCTTTATCGCCTCCGTCGCGTCCACTCCAGACTGATGTGCGATAAGGTGCATTGCTCTACGTAAGCTGCACGCCGGGGCGCAGTCTCCGCCTAGAACCAACCTGGGGAACGCGTCGATGCATCAGGACTTTGGGTGTGTTACACTTTGCATCTAGGTTCGCAACACTGTACCTAACATGTGCGACAAAACGTAAGATTTAACACTTCAAACGTTACGCTTACGTCACGCTAGGTGTGTGGTTCCGCCGCAAAGCACATTTGCGCGTAAAGATTGTGTGATCGCAGCCGCTTCCTGTTCTCCCTCTCCCCCCCCCCTTTTTTTTTTCGCTGTGTAGTTGCTTTTGGGGGGGTCCGGTTCAGCGTAGACAGCGAAGCTTCTGTCTTTGACTAAATGATCTTGTTTTGATATGATAGTTCAACATTTTTGTTTTTGAAAGCGCCAGGTGATTTTCTAATCTTTCAAGAATTTCTGCGCAACCTGTGGACGTCGCCGCGCATGAGGCTGAAAAGCTTGATAATCACCGACAAGTCAGAACAAGCCCGCTGACGTTGTTTTGGTGTCCCAAAGCGATCCTGTTTCTGTGACCATAAATTTCGGGCGATTGCACGAAGTAGCCTCACTGTTTGAGTGCACTTGCGAGCACCGACCTGTAGGAAATTTTTCTCCACTTCCGGGATCCTTAGTTCTCAACTAAGAAGTAATTTCTTACACCGCGGCACCGTATCTACAGAATTTCTTTCAACGTACGACTCCGTTAGTTTGTACAAGTGAGCCACCACGTATCATTCGCCAGAGGAAACTTCGAAGTAGAATATGACCAGCGGAGACGAAGCGGAAACGAGACCCATGCGGACGCACGTTCGCGACTTCCAGTGCGGACTCGGTTCGTGGCGTCCCAAGTGGCTGCAAACGTTCGCTTCGCCGAGGTGCCTGTTCTTCTTCCTCAACCTGCTGGCGATGTGTCAGTCGGCCTACAAGGCTTACACCATGGGGGCCCTGTCGACGCTGGAGCGCCGGTTCAGCCTGTCCTCCAAGTCGATCGCCATCATCCTCGTCGCCGAAAGCATCAGCCCCATATTCTTCGACATTCCGCTGGGCTACGTCGCCAGCTGGATCAGCCGGCCGAAGCTTCTCTCGCTGGGCATGATGGTCGTCGGGTGCAGTTCCTTGGCCGTGGCCCTGCCTTACGTCATCTTCGGGCCGGCGACCCATCTGCTCGCCGACGAAGGCGAGCGCAGACAGCCGGCGGACTTTGCCAGCCTCGCGTTCTGCGGTGTTGCTGGAGGCGGCGGTGGGATGAACGTGAGTCCCGACTGCACGACCCAGATAGCGGAGACTTACCTGCCGTTCATAATTCTGTTCGTGGCGTCCTTTTTGAATGGATTCGGTCAAAGCGTCCTTCATGTAGCCGGGAGCAGCTACATTGACGACAGCGTCAAGAAAAAGAGCTCACCGTTGTATTTCGGTAAGTCCTGCGCCTGCTGGTTTGGATCGTTTACTTTGTGCGAAGGCTATGCTGAAGGTAATGCTGAGAAACGCCTGACTTTGACTGGTGCTTTTACAGCAGCAATACATGCATCGATAAGACGTCGGCAGTGAGCACTGTTGTAGTATCTGTGAACTTGTACTCAGTCCGCTCCTCGTCGCTAGCAAACAGCTGTTATTCTCACGTTGAGGCTGTCGATGCAGTACGTAGACTCAACTTTTTCTCTCTCAATAATGTGTACAAGTCAGAGCACAGGCTCTTCAAAAAACGTTTGTGACGCGGACGAACTCGCAGGCCCGCTATAGGCATGGCACTGTTTTCTCGTATGAAGTTCGTCATTACCGAAGTGTAAACCTGCAATCCAGCGCTTGGCAAAAGAGTACGCATAATAGAACGCCTTTGTAGGCAGTGTGGACTTATTTCCTCGGTTTCTAGTTTGTGCTGTTTCCGTCTGTCCGACTAATTGCTTCGATATCCCGTCCTTTGAAACATCTAGGTTACATATAGGGCTCTGAAAAGGATGTCATGTTTGATTTGTGCACGTTGTTAGAAAGGATCGGCTTGCCTATCTTGTAGCCATAAATCAAAAGAGCATAATAATAATAATAATAATAATAATAATAATAATAATAATAATAATAATAAGAAGAAGAAGAAGAAGAAGAAGAAGAAGAAAACGCTACCACGGTAATCTCCATGACAGATAGTCGCATGTGCTCATGTGAAACCGTGTAGATCTTTATTATGTGTGTGCGAATATTCGGAACTTCTAAAAAGTCGAATAATCACTATTCGTCAATACGTATCTATTTCGAATAGTTTTCGAATGTTTTAAAGCGTCCACTGTGCACAATTAAACATAAAGTGTGAGCAAAAGTACTGTAACATTCATGACGGATTGGCACAATATAGGGCTATGCAGCGATAATTCGAGCTCTCCAAAGAATTGTGTATGCGAACTAACTGCTTATTTGCTCCCGATGCTACATTTCTGCCTTTAACAAACAACGCTTCATGACGTGCAGTGTAATGATACAAACTTGCTAACGTTTTTTTATGAATACTAGGATATGTGAAGATATTTTTAATCAATTGTGAAAATGGCAGTTCATTGTTCGAAAACTATTAGAAAAGTGTTCGACATTCGATCCGATTCGGCTCTGGCACTATTCTATTCGCATTCCATTTGGTATCAAAAATTATTATTCGCGCACCCCTAGTTTTTATGTATGATGCCATATGACAAATTATTCTGTAATACAACTCACGTGAAACCACTTCGCACAGTCGTTGGTCCGGCGTTGCTGGGTCTTTGTCTTCTATATAAAATAAAGGGGGGGGGGGGTGCAACGTATAACAGGATGCATTACGCTTGATGGCGGATAGCATGTGCTGCAATACTTCTGGAAATCTTGTGGACCACCCGTGCTGGAAACACTATCCTCTATCGTCGCTGAATTTTCCCTGTCCGTCGTGTGAGAGGTGTGCCGAGGCACTAGGCTCTTTTCCCGATCTCTTTGATTAGCATCATCCAAACACTATCTGGGCACACGAAGTAGACGTTAAGTAATGTTGTCATTAACCTACCTGCGCTGTCTGGTCTGCTGCTGTTTTTTTTTTTCAGTGCAAAGGTCCACGGTAAAATGTAAATGTACAACTTTATTCCAGTTGTCACGTAGCATCGACGATATTGGAGTACTTATATTCTGTAGGCCCCCGTGAGGGAAAAAGATACAGAAAACTATATGTACTGAATCCACAGCTGTAGGAGTGACACTAGCCCAGAAAAAGGCCGCTTTTGGGCTAGTACACGCGCTTATTCTTCAATGCTGTTGGGCAGTGTCTTTTGTTTCAAATTTCTAACGTCATAAAAGTGAGAATATTAATATTTAACTTGACGACAATAAATTCACCGTAACGTTATGGCCGGACACTCATATGTAGTCATGTAATGCTGCACTATAGTGCGCAAAAGAGGTTTAGCGCATTAATCAAGCGGTATGATTTTGCGCATCGCCGGGTCTATATACATTTGCAGGCAAGTGTATAGAACACTCAATCAGACATTCCCTTGCTACATGACCGGTACTCACGATTTGTCGTTGGCCGTGGCAATATGTCCGAGCTTTTGTTCTCCGCCTTTCAAGATGTGCTATATCTGACTCCCTTTGCACCAAACCTATAAAGAAAAGAAATATCGACGCAGCATGGGCTCTCGAACGCTATCGGCGTTCGTATGTTTTGTCGTGGACGAACAAAGGGAAAATCAGCCTTTGTTACGCCTCTTGTTCCTCTTTAGCTCGATATAGACGGGTGACTTTGTCTCGTCGAGTCAACCGACCGACCGGAAAAGTTGAGCGGCTGTTGCTCAGGTTCGACGTAAACGGGAATGGCCTTATCGAGTGGTTGCGGTCAGTGTGTATATTGGTGAGAGCGGAAAGCCACACGGAAGCGGCAAACACACAGCACTGATCTTAGCGAAGCAATGATGCTGCTGACTATTCTCGCCGAGCCGACCGAAACATGATACAGGCTTATTGGACTGCATCGGTGGCGTCGTGGTGTGGTTCAGCGCATGACGTATAAGGTCTTGAGGCGTGTCATATAAAGAGAATGTCCCCTGTCCGAAGTGTTCCACGCTTGCTTCTGCCTGGCATGCCCGTCATCAATTTTGGACTTTGCGTGGGACAAAGCCGGACCGCGAAAAGCACACAAAGATGTCAAGTTTGGAACGGGACCGACCCGTCGATATTGAGCGATGCATGGACAATGCACTTCACTACTCGCTGTTGCAGTATCTGCATGAAACGGATCTCCGTGCAAATTTCATTGCCACATTGTGCCGCGTAGCAACCTTGGTGGATAAAATAAAAAAAATGCAAATACAAAGAAGCATATAGCGTAGGACAGAATGGGACGTAGATATAGCGGTAGAATTCTGATGCACCCTCATCTGCTTTTACCTGAATAGTTACGGGCAGTGACTCCAAATATCGTGGCAGAAAGTTATTTCGTTGCTATTGGAAGGTGCGTGAACGTCATAGCAAGTGATTCCTGTAAACACTGTTATGGTTCGCGCAGTAGTCCATCAAAAAAGCGTGTGCGTGCACGTGCGGGTGTGTGTGTGTGTATGTGTGTGCGCGCGCAATATTACTCAGGGAATTAAATATGGCTTGGCATACGCTTCCTCTGTGATGTTTATATAAACTGAATAATGAGGTTTTCATACTTATGTGTTCAGTTGCAGCGAAAGTTTGACCTTAGAGAAGTAGTTATTCTCTTTCTCTAGCGACTTCTTGGGCTGCACATTTCAATAACGCGAGAGCTGTACCGAGAAATAAATGGACAAGGGAAAAAAAAGGAAGCCGCGGAAACTATGTCTCTTCATTGCCTAACAGCATCTACAACTTGGTCAGCAATCAGCTTCTCCTATGTCGTTTGTATTGTCATCGCGAAGCGTAACTTTGTATACCTGATCGCTTTGGAATTGAGAAAGGACAGTGAAGACCTACAAAGAGTAAGACGCATTATCATTTCGTTCGATGAAATCTCTCTAACTTCCATCGTTTGTCCGATTACACTGGCTACGATATCGTCAAATGTCTCCTGCGTCCAGTGCAAGCTTAGGCTACGAAAACTGCACTTGAGAAAACTATTTTCATACCGGTTACGCTGCGCGTTCGTACGTGCGGCCATTGAATTACCGCTCTTGAACAGGAAACTACCGCGGTTCTTACCATGGGTTGCTTACCATGGCTGTAAACGTTACGTAGAAAGTCGCGGCAAGGGATCGACATGGCTAAAGTTTGTGTGAGAAGCGTCGATCGTTTCTTATCTTATCATTTTTATTATTATTGCTATGTGAAAAAGAGTAGCCGTTGCCATTAGGCCGTGACTAAATTTCTTTCCTTTATTTTCATTTTAATTAAACAAAATGCTATTACACGTAGAGTGTCGAAGAAATAAGTGTTATAATTGCTAGAATACTACAGGCTCGCGGAGCGCACTTTGGAACCGTTGTCTTTTCAGGGCAGGATGAACATGACTTCTTTTTTTTTTCATTTGGTTGTTTATGCAGGAGGAAGCTTCGCTCTCAGATCCATTGGACCCGCACTGGGTTTTCTCGGCGCCAGTCTGAGCCTCTCTTTTTATGAAGACCCTTTCCGTAAGTTTGTACACCAACGCTATGTCGACATATTTTTTCTGTGCGCAATCTTTTGTTTCTGGTCTCACTTCAGAGAGAGAGAGAGAGGCTGCGAGATCTGAATTGACAAACGCATCCGAGGCCGGGAAATGTAATCATTTTATTCCGATGCTTTATCTTCTGGCGCTTCGTCATTGGTCAGAGCAGCGCTTCGTCCCCCCCCCCCCCCCTCATCAACGGTATAAGCTGGCCGTCAGCAGTGGGGGATATGATAGAAAAATAATCGAACGAGAGGAATCGCTTCATTTTACCGGTGCTATTTACTTTCACGGAGGAGCACTGCAGTTCTGGCCTGGAAATTAAGCAAGAAAAGATGTATCTTCGTTATATTTTGATACACGTTGCTTCAGTACATCTATACTTTGTGCACATAGGCTGACGTATGAACATAAAGGAATATGCCTACTGGGCTATATTTAGCAGCGTCCAGGAATTCTCTGTACGCCGTCCCACTAAGGCCGTGCCATGCGGTGCAGTCAAGACCTGCCAATCTGATTTGGCCAATCACGACAGCCGGCGATACAACCGACAGCCGAAGCGCCGACAGTTCAGTGAAAATGGAGAGCTCTGTCGTGCATGATACAAGTTACCAGCCAATAGGTTCAGCATGCAAAAGTGCAGCGCGCTCCATCGACCTATACGTATAGAAGCTAAACATTCATTCGTTCTCGGAGGCGATAACTTTGGCGCACCTCTTCTGATCGACGTCGGCGCGCGTAGGTTTATAGACCATGCCAAGTTTTTCTGTTTTCCCCGTTCTTTTTTTTTCATTTTCTTTCTTTTTTTTGCAAGGATAGGGCCGCGAGAAAAGCCACGTTCGTTTGTATATTAGCTTCACTTGGTCGCTTGATGGAACATGGTTAAATTGGCTCGTGTAAGTACGGGAAAAAAAGAGAATGCACGGAGGACAATTGCCGACCTTACACGCCCCGATTTAACAACTTTTCATCAAGTCAGCAACCAACTGGCCCATCTATGTTTCCTAATTCACTTTGTCGGTGTGGACATGTTTTTTTAGCTCTTGTGCTTTTCCTTATAGCTATCATGTCTTTTTTTTTTCCACAGCGCTTCACAACCTTGATGAGACAGGCTATGCAGTCGTAGTGGTCGTGCCGCGTAAGGTTGAGCCGATAAATGTGATTATCGGGGTGTTCGTTATGATGTTTGCAATACACATCTTTGTGCTTGTTGTCCGAGCATGGCCTAGACGGGCAGCGAAAGGAGTAGTATTGTTTCACGCTGTGGAGGACAACTATCTTCCTGCGTTGCAATCACAGGTGCCCTTTGGTGACAAACATCAAAGACAAAAGAAGACGTGTGATAGTGTTATCGTGTTTTGCTTTTTCCGTCTTCAATATTTGTTCACTTCACTCAGACGCAGCTATGATTGGAGATATGATTTGAGATATTATTTTCCATGCTTCCTTTCATGATGCTCTTGCTGCACTTGAGCTAGTCACGCGGTTCCTTAATGGCGGTGCTCGATCCTAACTTGTCATTTATAATCTGCTAAGGCTACAGTTAAGGACTCTAAAGAAATAAATCTTGCGGCATTACATGCGAAAACCACGAGTTGATTGTGAGGCACGTCGTAGTCGAGGGGGAGGGGGTGCAGCGGAATGAGTTTGACCACCCCAGGTTCCTTAACGTGCACCTAATTCACGGTATGGACGAGCGTTATTGCATTCCGTCGCCATCGGAATGGGGCTGTCACGGCCGGGGTCGAACCCGCGACCTCACGCTCAGCCGCGCAACGCCTTATATCCACTGGCGCCTACCGCGGCGGGTAATCGATGACACGCCGTTCTCAATCGAGTAGCGGCTGCGCTACAAGTGATCAAAGGAGTGCACACGATTGTACGTATGCTTCACTGAGGTAAAAAAGTATAACGAATGCCAGGTAAGTGCAATGGCTGCTCGCCAGCTTGGCGCCCCGGTCATACTGTAGCCTAAGGCGCAAGGGCATTCGCATTATGCCAGCTGTTTCTTTTTAAAAGAAACTCTGATATCTAGCTCCATACCGCTTTTGCAGATAGGCCAATACATTCAGAATATGCCAGCTGTTTCTTTTGTAAAAGGAACTCTGATATCTGGCTCCATACCGCTTTTGCGGATTGGCTATATACGTGGCTAGGTAGACATTAGCAGCAAAAAAAAAATGTTTCAACGATAATTTTTATTGACTAAATATGCTAATATATTTATTTAATTTGTAACGTTATGGCACGTGTTGTAATTGCGAAGTCGGAGCCAGGCAGTAGTGAAACCATGTCTGCTTAACAGAAATTTCTCAACTTTAGCGCCGCTTTCGGCATGCGCATCCCTAAATCTGCTTAGAAAATCCCTCGCGTTTCCAGTTACGCTCGTTCCGAACTGTTAGATGCACGTTTCTTTTGGGGGGAAACTGTTAACTGGAGCGTCCACGTATTTCGTAGCGCATTTTAGGGCCGCATGTCGTGAAAGTGGTGCTGCATATAGGGTTTACGCTGCGCGGACACTGCTTCACTATACTCGTCGGCTTGAACATCACAACCACATCACTTGAACTAAAGTAATAATTAAAAGAATTATTAGCGCATTTTACTCAATTTGCGAAATTCTCTGAAATTCCTCTTGCTGCTGATGTCCGCCTGGCCACCCGCAACACACTCAGCCGAAGCTTTCTTGCAGAGATCGCCATGCTTCGGAGCTTTCTTCTATAGTTTCCGAATTCCGAAAACTTTTGCGGGGACATGTACGTGTAAAGCGTAATCTGAGCTTTAGTCAAATTATATTACGGCTGGAAGTTGTCGATCGGTGCGTTTATATGTGTTTCTTCCGTGTACATTGTTGTCGCGCTTCTGGAACTGCCAAATGTAGCTCTGCTAAGTTTTAAAGGTTATGTGCATGATAGGACCAACTAGCTTAACGTTCTCGACCCTGGCGATTGCGCATATGCCTCGGCGCAGTGAGTCCCGACATTCCGACGACAGACCCGCGATGGATAGGTTGCTGGTGGCTGGGCTACGTGTTCTGGGGCTGCCTGCTGCTCCTGGCCAGCGTACCGGTGCTGCTGTTTCCCAAGGTGATGCCGGCCCGACTGCCCGACCCGCCGCTGGTTTTCAAGAAACGCGCCGATTCCAGCCACCTTTCGGGTCAGTCTCTCGCCACTGTTCCTATGATTACCTGCACGTGCAGTCGGGAATATATCTTAAGTGTTCTGAACAAGCGAAATGACAAGAATGCGATAAAGATGATTTTAAAGGGTCAATTTTAGCGAAAGTGCGGACCAAATAATGAAGCCGCGTTTCAGACAGCGTATACGTATATACGGTGATCTCCGTGCATGATTTTAGGGTTGAAATACAAGCGAGTGCGTCGCTAAAAGCTCGCAAAAATTGCGTTTCTGATACTGAAACTGTAAAAAAAGAAAGACAACGACGGACGTGGCTATTGCCGCTTGCCTGAAGTGATACCGAGCACTGCAGCACAGCTCCTCGCATGACCTCCGAGATAAGGGGATTCCCGCAGTGCAAGAGGCGATGGTCTGGGATTTACGTCACATGCGCTAATCAACACGCTTCGCCTGCTAAGTGCTGTTAAAAAAGCTGTTAATGAGAAAATGAAGCACTTGACAGCTCTGCAGCTTTCACAAGATTGGTTCTGTAGTATGGGGTGCAATGTCCTCGTGCAATGTGCGTGCGCCTCTCTGTATAATCTAACTGAAGCAGTAGAATTATGTTTTCAGCAACAGACAATCCTTAAAAACTCCAAGAAGCTTTGAAATTATCATCCTGTATACTCTACTCTTTCATAACCAATTTAGCCAAGGTGAAATTTCGTTGCGGTTGCCCTTTAAGTGGCAAGTATTAACAGTGAACTAAATGGGCATTCGCTTGCAAGGAGGGGCCATCGTGTATCAATGCTCAAAGCAGCCGCTCTGAATTTTGACCATCCTCCATGCATATGCAGTCGAGAGGGAGTGTTCTTAGATATGACTGAAGTGTTTAGCCAAGCTAAGAGCTTGGCATGCCACTTCAGATGAACACAACAAAGGACAAAAATGTGTGAGAATCAAAGAAAGGAGTATACACACATGCAAGCAGAAACGTACACACAGACTCGGCACATGTTATAGACGCGACCGCGATGAAGTTTACAGTGGCTGCTTGAGATCTAGTGTACGGCAAGGTCTTAAGGAGCGCCGTTTCAGTACGCTACGCAGATTGGGATTTGGGCTATAGGCAGAGTACCGCCATGGTGCAAAGATGTTCCGCAGCTGAAGACATGCGCACGGGTCTTGGCGTATGTTCAAAGCGTCCTTTAACGTTGTTCTTGGGGTTTGAAGTCACTGCTAATGCAGTTTGCATGGCTGAATGGTGGAGGTCTTCGTCAACATTGCAACTGCGAAATAATCTTCAGTAAGTGTTCACCTGCGGTAAAGGCTTCTCAGAGTCAAGAAATTGCGAAAGTATTAAATATTCGGATATATTAAAGTTCGCGACCATACTATGAAGTTTGCAACTGAGGAGTGCATTTTTTTTTCAATTGTACCTTTCAATTCCAGGCTGATTGCACAGGCTGCGAAGTGTTCAAGCTTTTTCGCAGTTCTCGCTTTCCGTGAACGTCTGTGAACATGTGAACATTGAGGGAGAAGTTGACAAGCTTGAGACGGCGCAACCTATAGCTTTTCTTGCGTTGTGCTAGCTGTAGCAACCGAATTTGTTTTCACGAACGATTATCCCTGACTTGTGGATTCCAACAGAACATGGGAATGTATACAACGTAGATTTCTCTCTGTAATTTTTATCTCGTGGGAAATGTTTAGTGTTTTTTGCATAGCCGCTGGGCCGTTGACGTCGTGAACAAAAATTTTGAGTGTTTCAAGTCACCTTACTCATATGTTATGGAAGGCTACTGGCTCGTTCATCGTTAATTTCGGGTCGGATAATGCTTTGACCATGCTCAAAAGTGCCGGAATGTATCCTTGCATTCTAAGTACTTTTTTATTTGAAAATCGGACAATTCGAACATGTTTAGCGTAATAGGTCAAGGTCGAATCAACTAAAGTCTATTGTATTTGCATGTAACTGTTCAGAACAAAGTAGATCGTCCACCGCGTTGTTTTTTTTTTGTGTGTTAGTGTACTATTTCGGGCAGCTCTATTCTCACTTCGAGTTTCTTTTCTAAATATTTCGGTGAATTGCCTTGTTCTTTGACATTTCCGGAGTTTGTCACGTGATCCTTTGTTTTTTTTTTTTTTTTTTTGTAGAGATCGGCAAGTCGCTGTCCCGGCTGCTGCGCAAGCGCGTCTACGTACTCCAGCTGTTCGTGTCGATGCTGATGGTGAGCGGACTGCAAGGCTACACAATGTTCTCGGCCAAGTACATGGAAGTGCAGTTCCGAAACTCAGCGGCCAGAGCGAGCGCATTCGCTGGTGAGTCGCCGGCGCTAAGCCTGCAGAGACCAGGCACTGATCAGAAGAAGGCAGATGAGCTGATAACGAGACATTTCGTCACAACAATCTTGTGCATGCCTCCACGATCGTCGAGAAAGAAATGGCTGGAAAGGGGTGGCACACTATGCATACAGACAGACGCACGCACGAATTCCAGAGCAGAAAGAGCAACAAGCTTCGAAAGCTGGCTGCCTTTTATCTTCTCTACGTTGGGTTTCTCGCTGGTTTTTCTTCAGTGAAGGAAGAGCATTGAGATGACTATGCACGATTGCACGGCATCCACTCAAGTTGCATTGTGGAATGGCGTTATATTATAAGCAACAATAAAAGATCCCCCAATCCGTTCAGATGACAATATAACTGAAACATTTGTATTTTTAATAACTCTGGGAGTGGGTGCACACAACGTGCTGTTACCTTTAGGGCGCGAGTAATCCCGATCAGGCATGTGCACAAGCAAGCACGCGCACCATTGTGAACGCGTGGTGTGGCTTTATCCTTAGCCTGCTCAACCTGCAATGTTTGAAAGGTCGCCTCAGTCTTCGCGTTTACTATCAAGCGTAACGTGCTTTCTGGTCGACCTTGCTCTTTCTCATGTCAATCCTATCGACCATACAATCTTATTTTACGATTAGCCAATGCGCGTTAAACAAAGCACCAGATTTAGAGAGTGGTGTTGCACAGACTAAGATTATCTGTTGACAAAGTATTGCGATTCTAGTTTTGGTTTGCAGCTGGCAGGCTTGTTACGTTTCTATCTCGAGCGAAGTTGTATTGTTCGCTACATCTTATCGCGCCATTTGTTATTATGTGAGCGCAGCCGAACGCCGAGAACACACTACCGCATCCACGCCCATTCAGCGCACCGTGGCGCAATGTATGGTGCACACAGCTGCTGTTGATTGCGCACTGAGCTCGCCTGCACAAGCAGGGGTCTTGTCAGCACGAATAGCGGCCGTGTCAAATGGCTATCGAAAAACCGGTGGTACTGGTCAATATATAGTTCTTGAAAAAAAAAAAAGAAACACTGACCTTGACTTGCAGGAGCGTGCCGGTGTACATAGAGTGCACGCATTAACTCAATCGTTGTCTGTACACTTTTGCTTTTTTTTCTCACCTCGCGCTGCCAGCTCTCCCGCAACGCAATAGCTTTTAACATCATTTCTTTTTCCATCAGTCCTGCTGCATGTTGCGCAAGTCAGCTGGCCTAGCTTTGGAACGCGCTAGGATTCTCTACGACGTAAGTTAGAGAAGAGGTCGCGGGGGGGCATCGCCTTGACAAAATGCTGCCTTAATTTCGCCACATTCGCCTCTCTACAAGCAACTTTTGCCTTCTCGGGAATGAAAGTTCCCGAGAATGTAACGGTAGCCCATCTCGGGAACTTCACACATACATCTAATGGTAGGTGCCTTAAAGCACTTCAGTTCAATTAGTAAATATTAGTAAATAACACAAACCAAGCAAAAATTGTGCCGAATACTCTGGTGAGGTCCTTCGGACGAGATACTGCTGTGGCTAGGCACAGACACACGAAGTTCGAGTATGACTCAGGTTAGCACACAGACTGTGAGAAAGAGATGCATGGGGAGTAAGAACATGCAGGGATTTTATTGTATTTCCGCAGTTCCTGACGACATCAGTCTTGAGGCGCCCGAACATAGGCACGCTGATCATTGTGTAATGCATGTGATGAATTTGAATCCTTATTCTTTTTGTTTTTTGTTTGCTTCCACATCCACGTCCCTACGTGTACGGTAGACAAATGGGCAACGCCTGCCAACTGCAGTTCGTGCGCAGGCAGCATCGTGTTTAGTGCGTCAGTACGTCTATGCTCGTTAGCTTTCTCGTGTCAAGCTAGAGTACAATACGCGTGTTCTGTATATAGTCTACAATAGTTTCTACGCTTGTCGCTCAGGTTTTAAAACATGTTTTTTCGGACCACATCGACACCATATTAAGTGCGGACTGGGCAACCCAATTTGTACAAATTTTTTTTTTCTGTCGCTTTCAATCCTTGAGCTTTATTTTTTTTTCTGTTCACCATGTTGTGTTGCCAGCGATGCTATTCTGTAGCATGCCCTTCGGTCTCTTCAAGGGCTGGTATCATCCGTGTTCAACACTGCGAGTTTCCTGGTCTCCGGTTTGCTGATACACCGCCTGAGGCCGGCACCCCGGGTGCTGGCCTGGTACAATGTGGTCGTCATCTTCGCCGTTTCCTGCGGCTTTGGTGTGGCGATGCTCATCAAGTGCGAGTACGGCACCATGCCAGGAGTTTCGCTCGTCCAGGGAAAGTGAGTGCGCGCTTCTTGTCGGTGAAAGTCGAGTGGCTTTGGGGGCTAATGCTAGTTAATGGAAACGAAGAAAACTTGATTTTCTAAATTTTGTAAGCCTCCCTAAACGAGTGTGCGGCTTTCCAAGTATGATTCGCTAGAGTGAAAGAATTTTGCGTCGATTCTGCTGCCCCCATCGATTCGAGACACAAACAGCTCTAGCTCACTCATCTATCTACATTTTTTTAAAAGCAGCCGTGGGAATGTTTATTCTTAGTACAGTAAGTTCTAACTAAATGCAAGCACACTGCCCGCCTTCTTGCTTGCTACGCCTGGTAAAGGAATGCTTAGGATCAGAAATAGCAGCATTCTTTATGCTTACAGAAACTGGTTAGCAGCATCCATTGACATTGCTTCAGCCAGTCACGTAGTCACGAAATATGACGCCATCCCCGAGTACACTGGTGCGCGGTGTGGTAGGGTATGTCGGTGCCTGATTCATGTTTGCATCCTCGAACTTCCGATTAGTTGTCGTGAAATTAGAACCAGCTGACCACCAAAGGTTAATCTTATCTGTATCATAACCAAACCAAACCAGTTAAGTATTAAATAATAAGGATAGTTCTTTCATGTCTTGAAGAGATGAAGGAAATGTTAATGGTTCTGCAATGTACTAATCTCTCAGCCCGAAATTTTGTTTCCAGGCTTGACCTCTACAACCAGTGCAACGACCAGTGTGACTGCACTCTTCAGAGCTACCAGCCTGTGTGTGAACCTGTAGGGGGCACCGTGTACTTTTCACCCTGCTTTGCTGGCTGCCAAATGCCGGCCGGTGAGTTCGGAGCCAACCTCACTAAGGTAATTTTAATTATCGATCTACAAAACTTGACACAGTAGCACACTACAATTGGCACATATTGTCGCAGCCTAGTAGAAGACGGGAAAGCCGGCGTAGAGGACGTAAGGAAGCACTTTATCAGAGCAATCAACGCGACGTCGTTGTCGTCTCTGTTTTTCCACTTGCGCGCTACTTCAGCGTCGTTCTCATCGCCTGGCACATACCCGAGGGGACCATATAGGATGTGGCAATATATGAGGCAAATTCCGGGTTTATACATATATGCAGTCCGCAGACCTCTACGTGTCTTTGACAAAAAACTCAAGGGATCTGGCCAGGGGAACCCCCGAAACGGTACTGATGTATTAATAAAGCCTAAGACAATGTAGGAGTAGGAGTGAGATTAAAGTTTTATCGGCGATGAAGTCGTGCACGAAAGGCGGCTCATAGGATGCAACAAGGCGGCCATGCTTCTCAATTTCGTAGAGAAAGTTATCCCGGATTAAGCAGGTGTGGACGTTCTTTGCACAAGACACCATATACTTTTGGTGATCACAGCAAAGCTGGAACAAAATGGATGAGTGCCAGACGAATTCCCGGATTTTGACCGGGAGTTACTCAGCGAAGCCAAACACCCCAGTGCTGATGACATTACGAAAAGCGATATTCTTCTTTTCGCCAGAAGCCACGCCCACTGTAACAGCTAGGAATATATGTCGGGAGAGGCGTAAGTGGATTCTCTGCATATTCGCCCCGTCGAGGACTGATAAGCACAGTTTGAGCTTGCGCATATTCTCCGCGTAAGTGCTTGCCGATATCATTCATTGTCCTGAGCAGTCGACGTCTTTGCTCAGCATCTGCTGTGCAGTTCCGCTGAGAGGCCCTCAAGGATTGCCGGGCGTTTGACGTAGAAGTGAAGAGGTGCACATTATTTCCAGAGATAGGGACTCGAGGGTTCTCGTTTGCATAGAGAGCGTGGTGTCAAAGGTATTGAGCCAACCGTGTTCGCTACCGTCTATTCCCTCATGGAGCGTCGCCATTTCAATCAACCCTGTGCACAACCACGACCCCGCAGGGCCACCACGCCGGTAGCCATAACGGCCAGGGTGGCTTTTCGGCGATCTTATCTTTCTCTGAGGAGATCGCGTGAGAGGAGGCGGGCTCCAGTGCACGGCTCATACATGACGCGCTTCCGCGGTGGCTCGAATTTGTCACGAACGGCTGCAAAAGAAAACGCGCTTTCGCCGTCAAGTGCACGTGCCGTTTCCCGCATCTGTTCCACGCGAACGCCGCGGGCTTAGCTCTGCTGTAGGCTGCCTCGATGTCCTCCTCGCCCGCCGCTCTGTACTGAGCTGCGGGAGAGGAGATCGAGGCACTCTGCTGCGCCGCATAGAGACAGCGAGCGGCTTCGGCACCGCTTGCGGACTTCGAGCTCCTCGGCTGTGGCTGTGGCTGCGTTCTGCCTGAATTTTGTTTTCGTTGCCGAGCTGGAGAGGAACTAAGATGTATTCGCCAAGCCAGGTGCATGCTTGCTGCATGCAATATTGCGCCGGCTACAGTTGTCATATTGCTTCGCGTTTCGCGCGAAACTGCAACTCTTTGTTCGCCATGTCAACAATCCGGTCACACAAAGCACGTGACACTAAAAAATCGCCGTTCGCTCGGCACTTTTTCAGAACTTAGCTGGCCTCACCTTCATTATAAGTCATACATGAAGCTCGCTGTCCTCAGTCCTGATGTATAGAAGGCAGTGCATTCTAATGGCAAACGTCCTACAGGCACCCGTCCTTATATGGGACGAGTTTATGAAACATGGATGACCACATGGCCTTAGGCGCGTGCCTCTTTTACCCTGAACCGAGTGCTTAGCACGCTCAGCTATCAAGTTCGTGCCAATAACGGTTCACGCAGCAATCTCCGGCGCGGGAAGAAATAATTATAGTAATGCTAAACACGTTCAAAGTTACAGCGGGCTCTCAACTTCTTTATCTCTCGAAAGCCCAATTGCTAACTCCTCCTACAACCACCGATTTCTCGCATACAGTGTTCTTTTCATTCACTTTCCTGAACAATCCGGGTAATGACAGGAGGGCATGTACGACTGCGACGTCACATGTTCTGGTCGCATGTCTATGCGGGTCATGCGTTGACAGTTGCGGGCAGTCCAGAAATTCGAGAGGGACAAAAGGGCTAAACCGCGAATGAAAGGTCCGAATAAAAACAAGCAGCTCTTCCGTCACTACCGGGAAAACCACAGGCACTCTCTTTTTTGAAGCGAGCCCAAGGTCAAGGAGTGACACTTTTCGCAGCCTTAAGCTGCTAGCTCATGCCACGTCGGCACGCGGTCTTTTGGATGGTGAGCACCCCTACAAGGTTTCAAAGGCTACAAAACCTGAGGAAGCGCTGCTGTAAGAAAAAAACTCCCCTCTTCCATTCCCCTCCTCCTCCCGTTCAGACGCACAAAAAAAGTGTTTATCGTCTATCAAGTGGAATTTATTTTTGATGTTTTCAGTGCACAGCGAGATAAAGAGAAATAAACGGAAACACAGGGAGGTTAACCAAAAGGGAATGTACGGCTTGCTAGCCTGCACTGAGGGAGGCAGGGTAAAAGGTAAAGAAATTAGTGAGGGAACGACACCACAGGGCGAAGCAAGCACACACGCAGTCACAAAAACGCCGATGTGTCGTAGACGTTCGCACAGGGCGAAGGAAGCTCACCGTCCTAACTTATGCCCATGTTTATAATTAGCGTACTACGCGAGAAACATCGAATACCTTGTAACTCGGTGGGCTCAATCAGTTCCTTACGTGATGGTGAAGGAATGGAGACATGAGTGGAGAAGCGTACTTTTTTTGTCAACACATTTGCTTTATTTGTCATTCTTACATGAATTGTGCAGAAAGCTGTTGGACCCGTATACCCGAAGGCTAGTGTGGGCCCATAGCCAACATACATATATTAGGAGCTACAAGGTTTAGTAAATATCTACTTCCTAGTGATAAAATTTAAAACAATTAAGCGATTACACACGCGCACATGCAACTAACAATATTTGCGCTCGTTTCTGCATATCAACGCAATCAATGCACAGGATGCAGCACGTTTGCCCTGCCCGGTGTTGCCCTCCTGGACGCCGTACTTCACTTGCCATCAGTGTATCTGTATTCATTTATTGTTGCTATAACGGGAGGAGAGACAATTTTAGAGCGCAGCTCTTTGGCGTCCGTTCCTGGGTTTCGCGTCGTCGTCGTCGTCGGCGTCGTCGTCGGCCTCGTAACCAGCTCCGCCCCCCTTTCATCCCCCCAGCGCTAGCAGCGACCGACTGATACCGCTGGATGCCGCTGACGCCGCTAGAGAGTCAAGATAACGTGACTGCATAGAACACCGTCGCCGCCATGCAGAAAGAGGAGGAAAGGGTCCCCCCCCCCCCTGTTCTTGTGTGGCGGATAGCTGGGGTTGACTCACTATCGCCGTCAGCGGCATCAGTCAGTCGCTGCTATCTCTTCCCTCCTCCCTTTATCGTGTTGTCCGCTTGCTGCGCGCGCTTCTGCCCCCATCGTTTGCCGCTGGGTGTACACGCCGCCCCCCTCCGCTTCCGCTTACTGCTGGTTGCTCTCGACGGCGGCGATGAGCCTCCGCTTCGGCGGCGCGAACTGCAGGGTCTTCTCGGCGGCGGCGATGAGCTTCTGCTTCAGCCTCGCTTACTGCTGGTTGCTCTCGACGGCGGCGATGAGCCTCCGCTTCGGCGGCGCGAACAGCAGGGTCTTCTCGGCGGCGGCGCTTAGCCTCTGCTTCCCCCACGGCTGTGACAACCTCGCGAGGCACTTGTATAGATCTCGTCTTTGAGAATCAAGCATTGGTGTACCAAGTCGAACATATATCAGTCTATTTCTCCGACCACAAAGCTTCCTTCATGACTGTCAAGAACTGTTAGTGGAGTCTTTGTTAAAGGAATACGTGTGAAAAATAAAAAAAATTATTTGATAGCGCATACATGTGTTGCTCGATTTCTTTGCCTCAATCTATCCAAAAGGTGAAACAGCTTATTTGCTGCGCTCAAATTTCGCATTAGGAAGTAACGTAATCGTCGGTAATTTTTTTTTGTTTATCGCTCAAGGTGAAACACAGTTATTCATCACGCTCTTGGACTTGGAAGTTCTTAACGAATTAATTGCGGTGTTTTTTTTTCAGCTTACTAACTGCGACTGCCTTAAAACGTTCGACGACAGCGACTTCTTCTCGGGCAACGCCGTGGTGGGCTTCTGCAAGGGAACCTGCCCCATGTTTGTGCAGTTCATCATTATAGTCTCACTCGTCCAATTCATGGGCGTGTCCACGTCCGTGAGCCACACACTCTTCATGCTGCGGTAAGCACCGATGCGATGCCTTAAGCGTTTTTCGAATGTACGGTGCTGTCTGCCAACAAGGAGGGAACGCAATGGCATTGTGCGTGGAATTTTATGAGAAAGACACATTAATCGCTAATGTGATTTTATCTAGTTTCTATCTGACCGCACATTGTCATATATATGGAACGATTGACCTGTAGGTCAGTGTCATTGAAGCTGCGCCTACCGCAGTCTGCCGCAATGTTTGTCTGCTTTGATATTACCAGGATGCGTTTAGAGTTTAATGAGAACGCTGTGTAAAGATGGCGCATTGGAGTGAAAGACAGAGAGAGGTTAATAAGAAAGGCAGGGATGTTAACCAGTGAAGAGTTCGGTTGGCTACCCTACGCTGGGGGAAGGGAGAAGTGGGAGAGAGAGAGAGGGCGAAAAGTGGCTGTAGTAGCTAAGACGTGAAATTGCAGAAACGTTTGTAGCTTTCTGATTGTTATGCAGTGGGGAAATGTTGGCTGGAGGCCTGGCGTGAAAATGCACTTCATTACCATCGAAAAAAAACGGAATAAATGAATATAGAAAGAAGGGAACTTAACCAGAACCCCTTAGAGTTCACTGCGTGCACTGCATTGCAGAATGGGCAAACGCGGTGAAGAAAAGTGGGAGGGAGTCAAGAAAACAAAACGGGAAGGCCTTGCATAGATTTGCACAAAGAGCCATGTCGCACAGAATACTATTACCATTTGTTTACTTACGTATTTTTCACAGTATGAAGGAGAATTTGTTGGTCAGTAGCGTTTCAAGCAATGGAGTGTTGAGGTGTAACTGGCGGTTTCGCGGCATTTCTTTTTTCATTTTAAGTAGGCAGAATTTATTTTCAATTTTCTTTTCGCGACAGCAAATGTAAAAGCACACCTTTCGCTTTTTTTTGGCCTAGCAATATCTCGGTTCCAGAATTTGTAAGATGTGTGACAGAAGATCTTGCCGTGTAATCACGATGTGTAAGCGACCATTTCGAGCTCTCGAGCATAGAAACAACGGCGCAATACTCGCGACCGTCGCGAGAAAAAAAAAAAAAAAGAAAGAAGACTCAATTAAGAGCGAAGACTTCCCGTTGACCTTGAAATAAATAACTTGAGAGGGTGCAAACTCTTATCCTTAAGCGATCTGTGTCACCAGATGGGGCGACAATCTTGAGATGCCGCACCCTTCGGATCAACCTAAATTTAGCATTCGCTCCAGGTCAACGAGCACGTTATTCGCAACATTTGTTAAGCAATCACACTCGCACTTATATTACGTAATGTTCAGCGCATAAGAACTATTCTTGAAGCTGCATGGCTAGCCAACTCAGCTCCGTGTATACTTTGGTGTCTGATACCATGCAGCGAACCCTCGTACTCGGCAGTTGTCAGTACACTAATGTCGTAAAACTGTTTTCCGCCCTTTGTACTGCGCTGGACGTACAGGGCTATACGTTGGGATTGTTGGGCTAAATGTTTCGCGGAGACGTTGCCACGGTGCGTTTTTGGATTCTGATACCATATAGATCACGAGCACGTGATATTGTTGGCATACTCGCGTGCCTTCTGGCGTACGCATATAGTATTACGCCATAAAACGTCAATAAGAGGAAACAAAGTAGAACACCTCCTTGTGGATGAGGGATCAAGCCACCTAACTAGTATTAAAGCGCGTCTTTCTTTTCTCCATCTTTCTCTTTTCGATATCTCAGTTGGGGTAGCATGGCAAGCCTTGTCGGTAGGCTAACGACGCTTTGTTGAAGTTGGGATCCGTGATCATAGCATACCTGGGCGCTCAAAGCATTCTAGCCCTAGGCCTAAACCTCAGCGTATATGAATGAATCGCACTATAACGTCACGCATACTGTCTTATCTGGAGACACAAATTTACTTTTTTAGTTTCTTGCAGGTGTTTCATTCCACCATGATAGTATACTGTGTGTCCCAGCTAGCGTTAGCCAAGCTGTTCAGAAAAAAAGGAAAAAAAGAACGGTGCAAGACACAATCATACAATACTGTGTTTGGTTTTCAGACCACTGACGACCATAACACCTTAGGTCTTATGACTCTATCTTGCATCTTGTTTTTAAATTCTTTCTTTTTTTGGTTAACAGCTTGGCTAACGTTAGCTGGGATAGCCTACATATGTCACGTTGGCAAGGCAATATCGTGCGTCGTGCTTTCCAATCGCGCTTATTGTTGCGTCAGTGAGTTCTGCGGTACAGAGATTGATGTCGCGATTAGAGCATTACTAATGCTCGCTGGCGGCTGCTCAATGATCGTCATTTTGTCGTCTATTTTAATCCAGGAGCACAAGTCCCAGCGACAAGACCATCGCTCTTGGACTGGCAAATGCGCTGGCGAATCTTCTCTGTAAGTGCTGCCTTCCTATATAATTACCGAATCCCGCAGTTGCGCAAACGCGATTCCAAAGACAGGTTATACTTACCAGATTTCCTTGTGCGTATACTACACAGATCGCACTTCTTTTTTTGGCTCTTGGCGCAAGTAATCTTACCTTGCGTTATATGCGTGTTCACGCGGAAGACCTGCATGTCATGGTTGCATAAATTGCCATGATGTTCGAAGTTTTATTCATCAAAAGCTGCCACAGTAATGTCGAAATGAGTATCCTAGAGGATATAGCTAGGTTATATTATCTTTTCCGCCACCTGGCTTTCTTTTCTTTATTATAGAAATTAAACAGAAGGCTACTTGGTATTCGAGTCGGTATGCGTGACTCTGGCTTTTCGAATATTTGTGTATTCCGAAACTTCGCCAATTCTTGAACCCTACTAAAACGCACATCGGGCGCATTTTCGTTGGAGCGAGTGGCATAGAAAAGGTCCACGTTAAAGGCAGGTTACTTTCGCTACTATAACAAATTCTGTTTCCGTTCCTCAAACTCTGTCACGTGATGACTGCAGCGTACATCCCTTACCCGCTCATCTACGGTGCCGTGATCGACGGGTCGTGCCAGGTGTGGGAAAGCGCCTGCGGCACCAGCGGCAACTGCTGGCTCTACGACCTGGGACGGCTGCGGCATTCCTACTTGGGCACGTCGGCTGGCTTCCTCTTCTTGTCCGGGCTCTTCTCAATCGCCGTGGCGGCTGTGGTGGGCGATCTGAAGGACTTCTACGGAGAAACCTACCTGCAGGTCCCAAACTTCGGAGCGCCAGACCGCGAGCCTCCCAGGAACGGCGTCACAAAGCAGAAAAATGCGGACGTCAAGCGAGGATCGAAGGGACTCATCCGCAACTGACCGCCGACGTGTGCCCAGAAGCCCTGCCGACTGTGACATTTAGTGAACTGCCATGGCGTGAACTATGGTGGCGTGAACTGTCACGACATGAACTGTCGTGAAGGGCGATAACATGAACTGTCAAGCGTGTTCACTTGGTGAACTGTCATGTCAAGGTACAGGGAATAAGAGGTATAATTGATTTTGCGCATCGGGACGCTTTGGCGGAGGGCGTTCCTGTGAGGACGATAGTGGTGCGGAAATACGAGAGTATGCATAGACTTCTATAGCTGCGCGTTCTGTTCAAGACATTGTCTAGGAAATCGTTTTCTATTTTCCGGGCCGCTAACATCATAGACCGGCGTCGTCGCAGGCGTTTCTACAAGCATGTTCATCATGCTGTCATGGGCGTTCTTATCTTCCGACGAATGAGAATTGGCTTTTTCATTTCCTGCACCATAAGCCTGACTCGTACGTCGCTTGCGCGCTAGCTCGGTGGATTTTCGCGTGGCCCACGTGCGACATGGGTGTTGGAATTCGAGGTTCGCTTATGCATGCATCTCACTGCAGAGGGGTGGCCCACGCTCGTGTGAAAGCGCGCTGAAGATTTCACTGAGTGCCATCACTGCTATCGCAGATGCTGAAGGCAAAGGTTACGCGGTTATCTTGTACCTTCTAGTCAAACCGACGCGTTAAATAGCTCGAAACGGTGAAGTTCGAACACTAGCGACTTAATCGCCACTGGTTCGGCAACTTACAGCATGTTGCTTGCACATATAAATCACGCGCGAAAGCAAAGGCATGGGCGAAGTGTGCCGTCGTCGAATTCGTTGACGTCGTCGCATCCGCATCCCTCAATAGTTGGCGCTGCTGTATGTGACACAGGGAGTGGGCACCGTTTGGTGATTTTACTTGCTTAACCTGTGCCGTTCCTAAATGCAATGTGGTTCCACGCTCCACAAAGCTACCGTCTTACGGTAAGTAGAGATCTGCATACCTGGCAAGCGAAGCGGATAAGGAATCGCAGTCGGCGGTCTCCGAAAAACGCCGGCCATGCTGTCACCGGCCCTTTCTGCCGCGGCCTGTACGGCGATGCCATGGCGTTCAAGGCTGGTTTCCATCCACTGTGAGTGATTGCTGCTGATCGCGGCTGATCCTGCTCTTCTGCGGTACCGTCATGCGCAGAAATCTGTATATGATATAATTTTTCGATGTTTGGTGACGTTTGCGAAGGTAACGCAGTTACGAGGGCCGTGCTAGGCGTACATATTTGTTGCCGGGTTAGTTTAATTGAACGTGGCTTATTTGCTGTTTGTTGTGATGATGCTTGAAAGCCTTCGTGCGTATTGCGTGCCGATGCTGCAGTAGCACATGCTACGAGCGTGTTTTTGTTTCTTTTTTGCTGTCGGCCTGTGATGCAGACCTACTTAATAAAAGAACCCGCCAACGGCTGAGCTTAGCCGAAACAGAACAGAAGAGTAAACTGTTTATTTCTCAGAACCTGCAGCCTCTATTGTATCTTCCCAGATTTCTTCCCCGGCATTTCGCCTGCCAGCCGTACCTATTGGTGGAACAAAGAAAGGAGGAACATTTGCTCGTTAGTGTTGATCGAATAACGAGATACAAACCTCAACGAAACCTTCCAGAGTGGCGTCGTGGCGTCAGAGTGTTTCCGTAAATACTAAAATACATCATATTCCCCCCCGAGAGAGACCCGAACATTGCCGCCGAAGACAGTGGTGGCGGGTTGTAGCAACAGGCGATTTTAGCCTGGCGATGGCCGCCGTATAATTGCTCCACCTGAGTGTCTCTTGCAATGTCACTGGGATATGTCATCCCAAGTTCAGGAAACCGGTCTCTCTTGAAAATGCAATGCGGGCTAGAACGTACTACACCACGATTACGCCACTACAACCTATAGACAATATGCCACTTCATTTACAGGAGGTTGTTCCAGTCGGCAAGGTTTAGAAGAGAGGCGATAATAAACAGCACAGTTTGGCTGGACGGCCCGCGTAAGTAGACAGACGCGCAATTTTAGCCGAAAGAAAATCCGTCTTACAGGGGTTTCTTTTTCCACAATAAGTACGCGTAGCACGCTGTTCCTACGAACGTTTGTTTCGAGGGTCAAAATAGAGAGCAAGACAGCGAGTACTTTTCACTACCGGCTAGTTCAACTCAGTGTGTACTCACCAAGCCGAGAATCCCATTCTTTTGTAGATAAACTTGGCGCATTTTACTGCTGCTTTAATGTTGTCGGAGAGCAGATCTGTAAAGAAGCGTCAACGAGAGGTAGGTTCTCTGTCTCGTGATTGGATCGCGTTTGCGCGGGTGAGTTAAATATTGAACAATTTCCAACCGAATGTTTCAAATATACGAACATCGAATGTCTAAAAAAATATGTTTTGTTTTAGCTTTTGAAAAGAAGCAGCGAAAAAAATTTAGATTATGGGGTTTTACATGTAAAAACCAAGATCTTATAAGGCACGCCGTAGTGGGGACCCCGGAAATTTTGTCCACCTGGGGTTCTTTCACGTGCACCTAAATCTAAGTACACGAGTGTTTTCGCATTTCGCGCCCATTCAAATGCGGCCGCCGTGGCCGGGATTCGATCCTGCGACCTCGTGCTTAGCAGCCCAACACCATAATCACTAAGCAACCACACCGGGTAGCACCGAAAAGAAAAGCTGTAAAATTATTTCTTGTAAGCTGCGCAGGCTAAAGACAGGATTTGCAGAGCTTTTGGGAAAAATCAGAAGTATTTTTTTTTCGACACATGGTTCCAACTATCCAGGCGTTGCGTTGGAGCCTTTCCGCAGTGCATGTCTTGAACTATCAGATATAATTTCATGGCGACAGTGGCGTGCGCTCGAGTTGTTCAGTACAAACCTTTATTTATACTTGGTATGTCGCATAACAGTTAAAAGGGCACAAATGGCGTGGCCAAGGACTGTTGCGTAAACGTGGCAAGCGGGCCATGGAGTATGATTGCATATACATAGCTTTTTCTATTGTATATGATACGTGCAAAAGGTAGAAATATATGCGCACTGATAGGGTGATACAGAGGAAAGAAAGGAAAAGAAACTAGAATAAATTTGCATGACGCATTTAAGACTACCTCAGAAAGGAAGAAGAGAAAATTCTGTGCTTCCGCACGGAACAAACGTGGCCAAACGGTGTTTTAAAAAGTAAGACATTAAAATCAGCGGTTTTACGTGCCAAAACCACGAAACAACAGCTTGCGCAACACTACAATAAACACATTTAGTACGCAAGAACATATTCTTGATCCAGCCAATAACGGTCGCAACTCTTGTCGGCGAGAAAAGCCCTGGAACCGAAGAGTGTTAATGAAACCCTTGGCCGCACCGTCCGAGTACACTACGCTACCGGCTACACTGCTTTTGCGTGTGACCGCATTTCGACGGAGGCGAAATGCGAAAACACCCGTGTACTTAGATTTATGTGCACGTTAGAGAATCCCAGGTGGTCAAAATTTCCGGAGTCCCCCAGTACGGCGTGCCTCATAACCATAAAGTGGTTTTGGCACGTAAAACCCCATACCCCTTTGCTTTTGCATGCGTAAAAAAAAAAGAAAGAAAAAAAACATGTCATGGGTGGCATTCGAGGCCAGTGCCACACCGCGTCATTCCAGGACCTCATGAGGCTTCATCCATACCTCGGAACTATGATGAAGCCGCTTTGACTGCACTTTGGAATGAGGCTCATAGACGGCTGTCGTCGGTAAGAAATAAAGTATTATGGTTCCCTTGGGTGGGATTCGAATACGTGCATGCCGCCGGGTGCCAGCGCAGAGCCCCCGTCGTTGTTGTCATTGATTTCACCTCCATTCCCGCCTTTTTTTTTGTTGCTATGTACATGCAATACCTGTATTGTTAGCTCAATGACACAGTTTGCCTATTTCAGGGCACCCGTAGTTGCGCTCCCATGTTTAGTGGAGTGAGCATGACTGCCTCTCTCAATGACTTTCTCTAGAAAGGGGCTGCACAACTCAAAACCAGCTCTGCCGAAGACCGTGAAGATTTGGTGTTGCGCTGTTTTTTATACTTGCGTGAATGTTTCGTTTTAGAATTGAATGCCACACGGGTCGCACTTTTCATAATGCAAAGAAGGGGTAAGGCGTGAAGACATGGACACAAAAGAAGAGAAGTCGACAACACGAACGCCAACTATCAGCTGAAGGACGCACTGAGGGGAAAAAAGAAAGAAGATAAACAAAACTCTAGAATCCTTCAGTTGATATTCGGCATTCGTGTTGTCCACTTCTCTTCTCTTGTGTCCATGTCTGCACGCCTTACTCCTTCTTTGAATTATGAATCCCCACCAACTAGCTCAGCTTTCTGTTGTTCGCACTTTTCTGAGAACGGTCGGATGTTGTGCTTGCGAAAAGGCACCATGTATTTAGTGTGATCGCACTAGCAGCTGTCCTCAGCACGTCTCGTGTCGCGTGGATTGTTGAAAACTTAATGGGGCTCTTTAGGACCTCGAAACAGGATACGTTTGCTCGCAGATGGAGGTGATTACGCAGGCGCTTATGAAGCCTATCTAGCGTTATTATCAGCAATGTTTCCATATTTTTTCTCATCGAGGTTCTTATAAAATTGAGGGCAGCAATTCTCTCGGTGTATGCCCATTAATTGCGTCGAATACTGAAGGTCAATGAGCTTTAGCTGCAATATGAAGTTTTAAGGAGCCTGCTGTCATTGCCGAGAAAAGTCTGCGAAACCGATGAAATACTTATTTTCTTTGACTGGACTTAAGTGTGCTCGTGTTTGGCGAGAAAACGCGTTTTTCATGTGCTATGCGCGTATTCCAGCACCTGCACACCATGGAATCCTGAATTAGGAAGCGGGCCGCCGAAAGTTTGCTCGCGGGCTGCACATATATATGCGGTCCGCGGCCCGTATGTTGTGCAGCACCGCTTTAGAGAGACGCCAGGTTCAACAAGTGCGTTGGTGCATGGCACTGCAATAGGTCGGTTCATGTGCTCTAAGCTATACCTCTTAGAGCCGGCCGGGGTCGTAGAAGCTATAGCATAAACCAATGCCATCGGGACAGCGGGGCGACGTCCGTGAAGTCGGGACGTCTGGGACGCCGGGCCGCCTTATTCACGAACGGAAGGTTCCTGTTGCGTGGCGAGATTGTTTTACTTGCTAGATGTTCGACATCTATGGATGTTTATACAGACAACAAAGACAAGTGACGTACCTTTGCATCTGACTCGGCATTGGTTGTGGGGACCAGGGCTGCACCAGTACCGGTTGTTAATCTAGAAATGATCGAAAGCAGGCAAACAGAAAACAATAAGAAATGGTCGTCAACTACTTGTTCACGTTTTCCTGCCGTCTACTGGACATTTCCCGACGCTTTCACCGGACTCAACTGCAGCGAGAAGCAAACACTAGGACAGCATTGCTTGCACAGTGGCGGCTGCTGCTGCTACTGCTATCTTGCCGGATAGCTCACACACAGGACAGCACTCACATAACTGAATCGAATGCCACGTGACCCCATCTGTACTGCACTCGCATCAGTGCAGATTGCTGGCTCTGTTCTCTACGGAATTAAGCAGCGGAAGCAATTATTAACGCGATGCTTTATGCGCATTCTTTCCCATTGTTTTGGGAGCCTGCTCAGTTGACTGCTTGCCGAGTGAGTAAAGAGGGCCGGTCCCTGCACATAGTACAATGTTAAAGCGGGCCGGCAATGGAGAGAGTGTCGTAGCAAAGTGGGCCAATCTTTGAGGCGCTGTAATCCGCGACCGCGTAGGTCGCGTAGTCTGGGTCTCCGCGTCTTGCCGTTTCGCTGGCCAGGTACGTAATCGCTATATGGTGCAAAACTCTTTGCAGAAGATGAGCACGTGTATAGCATGCATTTAACCGCTTAACGAAAGCTTTACTTCACATCATCGTTATCACCATATGTCGATGTCTATGTCACCATATATATATTTATGTCAGCTGCTGGACGAGGACTACCCCTGTCTTGCACTAGCCGATTCCGACTTGCGCCTGTGAATTTCCTAATTTATATCACCCCATGTAATTTTCTGCCGTCCTCTACTGCGACTCACTTCCCTTAGCACACATTCTGCAATTGTAATGGTCCATCGGTTACTTGCCCTACGTATTACATGGCCTGCCCAGCTCCACTTTCTTTTTTTCTCTTAATGTCAACTAGAATATTGGCTATTCCCGTTTCCTCTCTGGTCCACCATGCTCTCTTCCTATGTCTTAACGTGACATTGTTCGCTTCGTCGCTCTTTTCGCTTTGCTTCACAAAAATTCCAGTAGCTGCTTTTATGTTTTGGGAAGTAACAGCACTAAACGAACAAGGACTTTGACAAAGATCAGCACGACACTGGCGCTGACTCACAGAGGCTGAAACTCCCGATGCAGCTTTCTTTTGCTCAATACCTGCTACATAAAAGTGTTTTTCAGAGCGTGAAAGAAGCCTGCAAACGCACGCAAAATTGTCGCGCGACTGGCCTCTCGGGGCACTTTGCGTGTATTGGCGGGATTCTTTCGCGCTCGGAAGAACACTATTATGCAGCTCGTATTGAGGAACAGAAAGCTGTATCGGGAGTCTTTCATGCCGCTCTACAATTTTCTCATTGACATTTTTCATCTAATTATAACATTTGAGAAGTTGACTCATTAATCAAGGCTGATTATCTAATTAGACGGAATTAAAAAGAAATGTTTGAGCATCTCCAAGCAACGGCAAACAAATTAGCTTTGTTCTGTGCAGCTGCGTGGCATTTGCATGTTTTAATCTCTGGCTAAAGTTAGCTGGGACACCCTGTATACGAACACAATCAATTTCCATGTCTCACGCTTTATCAGGTCGCAGCAGTGCGCCATGTTTACGTCACTGAATCACAACGTTCCTGAAATTACGTAGCTTAACGTATTAAAGCTACGCACGTAGTTACTATCTTATAAAGAGGCACTAGTTACAAGAATAATTTCGACTGTCACTGGAGGATTCTCTAGCGTACATCCAAAGCACGGCAAACGTGTGTCAGGGGGATTATGCATACTGTACATGCATGCAGGATCCCTAACGAGCATTTCTGCATTCAGCTGCTCAGCGTAACGAGGCCGCTGCGTCTGAGAATCAAGCCCGCGACCTACTGCATGGCAGCTGAACGCAATGGCCACTGAGACAAATGAGAAAAGAACGCAGTTCCTGTCGGAGCATCGAGGGTCGTGCGTATTATAGGCGCTAGAGTCTTGTTCTATTCATTTTTTCCTATGATAACTGCACTACTATAGCTAATATCGTCTGTTTACTTATTCACCTGTATTTTTTTTTGCCTGAATTTATCATGTCCAATACACACCAGCGGTGGCCTACTCTAAACTGAAGCTTATGCCTCACCTGGAAAAGTCCATAGTCGACACTGCCGTCCCTGTTACGGTTCATAGCCCTCGTGTTCATGCCACTTTCGGAGTTGACGAGGCATACCCCTGAAAGAGACAACAGCGAGGAGAAATTATTTACCTCTGTGGCCCCAGTGGAATGACTTGGACTGAGAAAGGCTAAAGATGCCCTAGTTTAGGGGATCTATTTATTTATGAGCCTTGCGTAACTGCCCTAAGGCAGTTTTGCCGCAACGCGGTCTTCAAGCAAGGAATATATTTCAGAATGTTGGCAAAAGTGTGAGTGACTCAGGAGGAAATATCTCTAGTGGGGTTGTTCCACGCGCACCTTTGAAAGGCGAGGGTTTTTTGCATTTTGCCCACGTGGAATGCGGCCGCCGTAGCCGCACTCCACGTGGGTCGCGTTCCACATGTGAACTGTCCTCGGACACCCACACAGAATAAAATACACAAAGCAAGAGAGCAGTAGGATACCGCGCTGCTCAGCTGTGCACCGGAAGACCAACTTAAGGCAATCCAGAAGGCCGAAGCTCCCGCAAGGGCTCCAGGCAGTCATCTAGGTAGAGGGGCCTAGGTCTCGAATCTGCTGTCCTACAATAAAGATTATTCCTCATCTTCCAGATCAACTACGGCGGTTCGGAGAACGGAAGGCAGTGATGTTTAGGAGGACAAAAGTATTCCTGCGTCTCCTCTGAGAAATGAGGAATTAGGTTTGGGATACCGCGGCGGCTCAATAAAAACGCACGTTTTCTTTTCCTTTTTTTTTTACCGAGTGGAGCATTACATCGTCGGAGTTGGAATATTCCACGTTCGAAGTATAACATCGGGAAATATAATACTACAACTTTCTGTTTGTACGATGTTAAGAACGGCCAGCTGCAGTGCAAGTTTTGCCAACCAATTGCGACCGCGGGCGTCATCTTTTCCTGGAGCGCCGCCGCAAACCTCTAGCCATGGCGTGACTCAGTCGACTTTGTGTAGGGAACAATACGCGCGTCCTCCACTCTCCGTCGCTTCAGCTAGAATGCGTTTGACGAGGCAGGCTTTGTGCTGAAACCGCCACCGTTACGCTCTAGCCTCGTCGCCGTTGTGACTGAATGAGTTCGGCGGGCCAACTATTGTTACCGAACCCACCAAAGGGGACCGGATCTTCTATGAGTGGGGGAGTTGCCGCGGGAACGTCGTCGGAGACCTCTTCCCACGCGCCGACCAAGACAAGACAATGGCTACCCGGGCGCAGTGCGAGGGTCCGCTCCGAGTTCTACGAAATTCGTGTGATGTCGGTTTCGGACCGAGAACCTGTGTGCGTGTGCGTGTGCGTGTGCGTGTGTGTGTGTGTAACGCGGAGAGGCGGCGTGTTTGCGATGGCTGGATGAACGTTTCCGCCACCTTGGAATTGGGGGAGGATCGAGTGTTTATAAACGGCTGTTGTGCGGATGCTCAAGACACTTTCTTAAGCCGTCATGTTAGACTGAGGCACCCTCTCAAGCAGTCGTGTTAGACCGACGTACTTCCTCTCGCAGTCATGCTATACTGATGAACTGCATGTAAATACTGTAAATAAGTCCATATTCCTCGTTCTCGATGAGAAGCAGTTCTTCCCTTCATCAACGTCCTCAGCGTGGATAAGTTGGACGACGGCATGGGCCAGCTACCTTCTACTTCGTGCCGGACTCCAATCTTGACAACGGGTTACAAACGATGGCATTGAGCCCCCAATCCTAACAACGATGATACTCTTGATTGCATAGCACATACTTAAGAAATACACCCTGTAACATTTGGAGATATTGCGGCGTGTGGAACAATATATTGTTCCACACGCCGAGAAACACACCGACAAGGAGAGTGCTTGCATATGATGAGCCCTCGGCATGTACCTTTGTTTGGTAGCTGTTTTCAGTGCTTTCTTGCTCTAATAAAGCCATAAATAAAAAGGCCACACAGAAGCCAGTGCAAATGTACAGAAGGCAGCCGTGCTTCTGCATAAGAAGCCAGGTTTAAGTCGACAGAAGCACGAAAGAGGACATTGTCTTGGACATTTACTTAACAATACCTTTTCTGTAAGCTAGTTTGTCAAGCTGGAATTGCTTTTTTTTTCTTTCTTTTGTCCTTCGGGAACCCAGTGTACATTCGGTCGGTAACACATTGAAATTAAAAGCAAAACAAAAAAACGTGACGCCTATCAGAGTTCAAGGGCTGGAAAGCAGCATTGAAAGCAAAATTTCGATCTCGGCCAGACTTGGAGGTAATGAATTGTGTCTAATTAATAATTTGTACTTTTGCGTGAAACGCCTTTGAAAGGGATCACAGGGGCCCACTTGCTGAAACCGATGTAACGAAAACATGTTGTATAGCATCATCATCACTTAAATATTTGCAACCATACTACCCACGGACCTTACTTTGTTATCGTTGTGTAGAGGAAAGAAGCAACTACTTGATCATGCACGTGTCACGTGCGCAGATGGTGCAGTTGTGTCGCCATTCATGCCGCAATCGGAGCTAAATCTAGCCTCGCACACTGCGTTCAAAGAGGCGTAGCTCGGCAGTATGTCTCTCCACCAACACAGGAAAGTCGAGTTTGAGAGAGCTCACTATTGGGGGCCTTTGTATGTGTAGCGTATCAAACTCAAACTGGTGTTCTTCAGCAGTTTTAAGGCTTACAAACGTAAAATATGTTGCAAAAGTTTCATATGTCCCCATATAATCCCGTAGAGTCTGGTGTGCCCCAAGGATGAGTTATAGACGCTTTTCTATTCTTAATTTACATTAACGGTTTACCCAATGACGTTTTTTTTCTCTAATATTTACGTTTTCGCAGATGGCTGTGTTATCCTCCGGGAGATCTCGGACAGATCTGATAAGAAATTCTTGCAAGACGATATGAACGCTATCTCTAACTTGTGACGCATAGTTAATGCAACTAAACGTAACTAAATGTAAATGTATGCGTGTAACTGGCAACACCTTAACTATTACCTTAATGATACTCCCCTAGAGGTCGTAACCTAGGCGTCCACATAACCTCTTCACTTTCCTGATCGTTGCACGTCGATAAGGTAATTAACAATAGTTATCTTCGCAGAAATTTTTCTTCTGCTCCTACATCATTAAAACTAGTCCTATACAAAACGCTTATTAGGAGTAAAATGGAGTACGCCTCATCCATTTGGGACCCACACCTCTAAGCCCTTATTCAATCACTTGAACTAAGCCAAGACAATGCCGCGGGTTTCATTCATAGCAATTACAACCGCACATCAAGCGTAACTGCCATGAAAAGCTCTTTGCTACTTGCTCCTTTCTCAGCCCGGCGTAAGTTCTTTCGCCTTGCTTTATTTCATAAAATACATTTCCACAATTCCAACCTGCGCGATAATGTTATATTATCTCCTACCTACATTTCCTCTCGCATTGATCATAGCCATAAGGTTGGAATCATTCAATGCCGCACCAGAACCTGTAACGAATCATTTATTCCTAGGACCTCTCAGGAATGCAACCACCTTCCCGGCGCAGTTGTCGCAATCAAGGACAACTCAAGGTTTCGTTCGGCCTTATCAGACATCGTCACTCCCGGATACAGTTACCTAATGAATTTTGCTGTAATTACTAACCATTATTTGCTGCTCTGTCATTTACTTGTTATGTTTTTTTTTACCCACTCCCCTCTGTAATACTTCGGTCTTCAGGGTACAATAAAACTTTTTTAAAAAATTCCGTCGGTTCCGAAAACGCTGGTTCCATAACGTCATATTTCAACTTACAGTTGGCCATCTGCCCTCTGGGTATACCGTTCCTGGCAAGTTCTTTCGACAAGGAGCAGCGTGTGAACTTCTTGCCCACAGTTGCCGTTACAAGCGTTAGAAGAGCGGCCACCTCAACCAGCTGCATACCCTCGAACCAATGCGTTCTGAACCTCAGTAACTCCAAAGTGACGTGCCCCGAAATCAACGGCGTATACGAACAATTAGGGCTATTTAATAACTGCCCATTGTGTGTGGAAAACTTGCACGTGTGGAAAAGTGGCTGCGTCGACTTATTGAGCTGTCAAAATTTCCAAGAACCAAATAACGACAAGGTAGGGCCTAAAACCATGCACATTGTTCATACGCAGCTGCGCAACCTAGCGCAACAGGTGTTTCAGAGCAGACAATGTTATCCGCTATAGGGCGAACATCAGGATCTCTTTCATGTATTCGCTACCGAACGAAATAGATTGCTAAATTTCAGTAATATTGGTTTATTCAGCGACATTCAAGCAATGCTATAAGTGATTAACTGAATTTTGCCAAAACGCAAACCTTGCCTATTAATTGCGATTACCATTCTTTGGGAACTTCATCAGCATTACGGTGTCTAACATATTTTACCCGGTAGCTAAAGTTGTCTGCTATATTGGACCACTAAGTAAGTTCTGGCTGCTGTCTTGTTCAGCAAACAAATAACCAAGGCCGCAGAGTATGTGCCCGAATAAACACCTTGCAATAGCTGCAGATGTCCACTGACTTCTCTGGAAAACGCTGGTTCGTGGCGCATAAGTCAACCTCCATACTAGTGAAAGTGCTTCCGCCTATGCACCGGGAAATAAAAAAACTACCAAAATTGGCATTTCCGAAAAGCAGGTAAGGATATGCCCAGTAAAAATATTCAAACAGCCATGTATACTGAATTCTCTTGAAAACGCTGATTCCTGGCGTATAAGTAAATCTCCACCCTATTGGAAGTGTTCCCGGCTATTCACGCGATGAATGAATGGACGGCGAAAATTGGCACTTCCGGAAAACAGGTAAGCCTATCCCCAAATAAAGATAACGAAACAGCCATGTCTACGGACTCATCTGCAAAACGCTGGTTAGTGGCATATACATCAATATCCATGCTATGGTAAGTGTTTCCGCCCATTCACGCGTTCAATAAATGGATTGCCAAAATTGGCCATTCGGAGAAAAACATATGTAGGCCTACATATAGCCCAGCAAAATGACGAAACAGTGATGCGCATAGACTTCTCTGGGAAACGCTGGTTCGTTGCATATACATAACTTCCATCCAATTGGAGTATTTCCACCTATTCATACAATTAATAAACGGATTACGAAACGCCGGGGCGGATGCGGATTAACGCGATAAATAAACGAGCTTGAAACGCATGCGTAGAGGCAAAATTACGCGTTAAATAAAAGAATAGGCGAAGAAAAGTTGTATCGGGAAAATTGAAAAAAAAAAAAAAAACACTAAACCTATAGCCCAGGGAAATATCGTCTCAGCCAGGTTCGATGATTTCGCTCTAAATCGCTCGTTCTCTGCCTACAGCACTACCCACGCATGCGTACAGGCCAAATTACGTGATGGATAAACGAATAGGGGAAGAATAATTCTATCGGAAAATTGGAAAAACACCAAGCCTATGGCCCAGAGAAATATCGTCTCAGCCAGGTTCGAAAAGTTCGCTCTAAATCGCTCGTTCTCTGCCTACAGCACTCCCCACGCATCCGTAGATGCCAAATTAGGCGATAAATAAACAAATAGGCGAAGAATAATTCTATCGGAAAAATTGGAAAAACACCAAGCCTATAGCCCAGGGAAATATCGTCTCAGCCAGGTTCGCAAAGTTCGCTCTAAATCGCTCGTTCTATGCCTACAGCACTCCCCACGCATGCGTAGATGCCAAATTAGGCGATAAATAAACGAAACGGCGAAGAATAATTGTATCCGGAAAAATTGAAAACACTAAGCCTATAGCCCAGGGAAATATCGTCTCAGCCAGGTTCGAATAGTTCGCTCTAAATCGCTCGTTCTTTGCCTACAGCACTCCCCACGCATGCGTAGATGCCAGATTAGGCGATAAATAAACGAAACGGCGAAGAATAATTGTATCGGAAAAATTGGAAAAACACTAAGCCTATAGTCCAGGGAAATATCGCCTCAGCCAGTTTCGAAAAGTTCGCTCTAAATTGCTCGTTCTCAGCCTACAGCACTCCCCACGCATGCGTAGATGCCAAATTAGGCGATAAATAAACAAATAGGCGAAGAATAATTCTATCGGAAAAATTGGAAAAACACTAAGCCTATAGCCCAGAGAAATATCGTCTCAGCCAGGTTCGAAAAGTTCGCTCTATATCGCTCGTTCTCTGCCGACATCACTCCCCACGCATACGTAGATGCCAAATTAGGCGATAAATAAATGAATAGGCGAAGAATAATTCTATCGGAAAAATTGGAAAAACACTAAGCCTATAGCCCAGGGAAATATCATCTCAGCCAGGTTCGAAAAGTTCCCTCTGAAACGCTCGTTCTCTGCCTACAGCACTCCCCACGCATCCGTAGATGCCAAATTAGGCGATAAATAAACAAATAGGCGAAGAATAATTCTATCGGAAAAATTGGAAAAACACTAAGCCTATAGCCCAGAGAAATATCGTCTCAGCCAGGTTCGAAAAGTTCGCTCTATATCGCTCGTTCTCTGCCTACATCACGCCCCACGCATACGTAGATGCCAAATTAGGCGATAAATAAATGAATAGGTGAAGAATAATTCTATCGGAAAAATTGGAAAAACACTAAGCCTATAGCCCAGGGAAATATCATCTCAGCCAGGTTCGAAAAGTTCGCTCTGAAACGCTCGTTCTCTGCCTACAGCACTCCCCACGCATCCGTAGATGCCAAATTAGGCGATAAATAAACAAATAGGCGAAGAATAATTTTATCGGAAAAATAGTAAAAACACCAAGCCTATAGCCCAGGGAAATATCGTCGCAGCCAGATTCGAAAAGTTCGCTCTAAATCGCTCGTTCGCAGCCTACAGCACTCCCCACGCATGCGTAGATGACAAATGAGGCGGTAAATAAACGAATTGGCGAAGAATAATTCTATCGGAAAAATTGGAAAAACACCAAGCCTATAGCCCAGGGAAATATCGTCTCAGCCAGGTTCGAAAAGTTCGCTCTAAATCGCTCGTTCTCTGCCTACAGCACTCCCCACGCATACGTAGATGCCAAATTAGGCGATAAATAAACGAAACGGCGAAGAATAATTGTATCCGGAAAAATTGAAAACACTAAGCCATAGCCCAGGGAAATATCGTCTCAGCCAGGTTCGTAAATTTCGCTCTAAATCGCTCGTTCTCTGCCTACAGCACTCCCCAAGCATGCGTAGATGACAAATTAGGCGATAAATAAACGAATGGGCGAAGAATAATTCTATCGGAAAAATTGGAAAAACACTAAGCCTATAGCCCAGGGAAATATCGTCTCAGCCAGGTTCGAAAAGTTCGCTCTAAATCGTTCGTTCTCTGCCTGCAGCACTCCCCACGCATGCGTAGATGCCAAATTAGGCGATAAATAAACAAATAGGCGAAGAATAATTCTATCGGAAAAATTGGAAAAACACTAAGCCTATAGCCCAGGGAAATATCGTCTCAGCCAGGTTCGAAAAGTTCGCTCTAAATCGCTCGTTCTCTGCCTACAGCACTCCCCACGCATGCGTAGATGCCAAATTAGGCGATAAATAAACGAATAGGCGAAGAATAATTCTATCGGAAAAATTGGAAAAACACTAAGCCTATAGCCCAGGGAAATATCGTCTCAGCCAGTTTCGAAAAGTTCGCTCTAAATTGCTCGTTCTCAGCCTACAGCACTCCCCACGCATGCGTAGATGCCAAATTAGGCGATAAATAAACAAATAGGCGAAGAATAATTCTATCGGAAAAATTGGAAAAACACCAAGCCTATAGCCCAGGGAAATATCTTTTCAGCCAGGTTCGAAAAGTTCGCTCTAAATCGCTCGTTCTCTGCCTACAGCACTCCCCACGCATGCGTAGATGCCAAATTAGGCGATAAATAAACGAATAGGCGAAGAATAATTCTATCGGAAAAATTGGAAAAACACTAAGCCTATAGCCCAGGGAAATATCTTCTCAGCCAGGTTCGAAAAGTTCGCTCTAAATCGCCCGTTCTCTGCCTACAGCACTCCCCACGCATGCGTAGATGCCAAATTAGGCGATAAATAAACAAATAGGCGAAGAATAATTCTATCGGAAAAATTGGAAAAACACTAAGCCTATAGCCCAGGGAAATATCGTCTCAGCCAGGTTCGAAAAGTTCGCTCTAAATCGCTCGTTCTCTGCCTACAGCACTCCCCACGCATGCGTAGATGCCAAATTAGGCGATAAATAAACGAATAGGCGAAGAATAATTCTATCGGAAAAATTGGAAAAACACTAAGCCTATAGCCCAGGGAAATATCGTCTCAGCCAGTTTAGAAAAGTTCGCTCTAAATTGCTCGTTCTCAGCCTACAGCACTCCCCACGCATGCGTAGATGCCAAATTAGGCGATAAATAAACAAATAGGCGAAGAATAATTCTATCGGAAAAATTGGAAAAACACTAAGCCTATAGCCCAGAGAAATATCGTCTCAGCCAGGTTCGAAAAGTTCGCTCTATATCGCTCGTTCTCTGCCTACATCACTCCCCACGCATACGTAGATGCCAAATTAGGCGATAAATAAATGAATCGGCGAAGAATATTTCTATCGGAAAAATTGGAAAAACACTAAGCCTATAGCCCAGGGAAATATCATCTCAGCCAGGTTCGAAAAGTTCGCTCTGAAACGCTCGTTCTCTGCCTACAGCACTCCCCACGCATCCGTAGATGCCAAATTAGGCGATAAATAAACAAATAGGCGAAGAATAATTCTATCGGAAAAATTGGAAAAACACCAAGCCTATAGCCCAGGGAAATATAGTCTCAGCCAGGTTCGCAAAGTTCGCTCTAAATCGCTCGTTCTCTGCCTACAGCACTCCCCACGCATGCGTAGATGCCAAATTAGGCGATAAATAAATGAATAGGCGAAGAATAATTCTATCGGAAAAATTGGAAAAACACTAAGCCTATAGCCCAGGGAAATATCATCTCAGCCAGGTTCGAAAAGTTCGCTCTGAAACGCTCGTTCTCTGCCTACAGCACTCCCCACGCATCCGTAGATGCCAAATTAGGCGATAAATAAACAAATAGGCGAAGAATAATTCTATAGGAAAAATTGGAAAAACACCAAGCCTATAGCCCAGGGAAATATCGTCTCAGCCAGGTTCGAATAGTTCGCTCTAAATCACTCGTTCTTTGCCTACAGCACTCCCCACGCATGCGTAGATGCCAGATTAGGCGATAAATAAACGAAACGGCGAAGAATAATTGTATCGGAAAAATTGGAAAAACACCAAGCCTATAGCCCAGGGAAATATCGTCTCAGCCAGGTTCGAAAAGTTCGCTCTAAATCGCTCGTTCTCTGCCTACAGCACTCCCCACGCATACGTAGATGCCAAATTAGGCGATAAATAAACGAAACGGCGAAGAATAATTGTATCCGGAAAAATTGAAAACACTAAGATTATAGCCCAGGGAAATATCGTCTCAGCCAGGTTCGTAAATTTCGCTCTAAATCGCTCGTTCTCTTCCTACAGCACTCCCCAAGCATGCGTAGATGACAAATTAGGCGATAAATAAACGAATGGGCGAAGAATAATTCTATCGGAAAAATTGGAAAAACACTAAGCCTATAGCCCAGGGAAATATCGTCTCAGCCAGTTTCGAAAAATTCGCTCTAAATTGCTCGTTCTCAGCCTACAGCACTCCCCACGCATGCGTAGATGCCAAATTAGGCGATAAATAAACAAATAGGCGAAGAATAATTCTATCGGAAAAATTGGAAAAACACTAAGCCTATAGCCCAGAGAAATATCGTCTCAGCCAGGTTCGAAAAGTTCGCTCTATATCGCTCGTTCTCTGCCTACATCACTCCCCACGCATACGTAGATGCCAAATTAGGCGATAAATAAATGAATAGGCGAAGAATAATTCTATCGGAAAAATTGGAAAAACACTAAGCCTATAGCCCAGGGAAATATCATCTCAGCCAGGTTCGAAAAGTTCGCTTGAAACGCTCGTTCTCTGCCTACAGCACTCCCCATGCATCCGTAGATGCCAAATTAGGCGATAAATAAACAAATAGGCGAAGAATAATTCTATCGGAAAAATAGGAAAAACACCAAGCCTATAGCCCAGGGAAATATCGTCGCAGCCAGATTCGAAAAGTTCGCTCTAAATCGCTCGTTCGCAGCCTACAGCACTGACCACGCATGCGTAGATGACAAATTAGGCGGTAAATAAACGAATTGGCGAAGAATAATTCTATCGGAAAAATTGGAAAAACACCAAGCCTATAGCCCAGGGAAATATCGTCTCAGCCAGGTTCGAAAAGTTCGCTCTAAATCGCTCGTTCTCTACCTACAGCACTCCCCACGCATACGTAGATGCCAAATTAGGCGATAAATAAACGAAACGGCGAAGAATAATTGTATCCGGAAAAATTGAAAACACTAAGCCTATAGCCCAGGGAAATATCGTCTCAGCCAGGTTCGTAAATTTCGCTCTAAATCGCTCGTTCTCTGCCTACAGCACTCCCCACGCATGCGTAGATGCCAAATTAGGCGATAAATAAACAAATAGGCGAAGAATAATTATATCGGAAAAATTGGAAAAACACCAAGCCTATAGCCCAGGGAAATATCGTCTCAGCCAGGTTCGAAAAGTTCGCTCTAAATCGCTCGTTCTCTGCCTACAGCACTCCCCACGCATGCGTAGATGCCAAATTAGGCGATAAATAAACGAATAGGCGAAGAATAATTCTATCGGAAAAATTGGAAAAACACTAAGCCTATAGCCCAGGGAAATATCGTCTCAGCCAGTTTCGAAAAGTTCGCTCTAAATTGCTCGTTCTCAGCCTACAGCACTCCCCACGCATGCGTAGATGCCAAATTAGGCGATAAATAAACAAATAGGCGAAGAATAATTCTATCGGAAAAATTGGAAAAACACCAAGCCTATAGCCCAGGGAAATATCTTTTCAGCCAGGTTCGAAAAGTTCGCTCTAAATCGCTCGTTCTCTGCCTACAGCACTCCCCACGCATGCGTAGATGCCAAATTAGGCGATAAATAAACGAATAGGCGAAGAATAATTCTATCGGAAAAATTGGAAAAACACTAAGCCTATAGCCCAGGGAAATATCTTCTCAGCCAGGTTCGAAAAGTTCGCTCTAAATCGCCCGTTCTCTGCCTACAGCACTCCCCACGCATGCGTAGATGCCAAATTAGGCGATAAATAAACAAATAGGCGAAGAATAATTCTATCGGAAAAATTGGAAAAACACTAAGCCTATAGCCCAGGGAAATATCGTCTCAGCCAGGTTCGAAAAGTTCGCTCTAAATCGCTCGTTCTCTGCCTACAGCACTCCCCACGCATGCGTAGATGCCAAATTAGGCGATAAATAAACGAATAGGCGAAGAATAATTCTATCGGAAAAATTGGAAAAACACTAAGCCTATAGCCCAGGGAAATATCGTCTCAGCCAGTTTAGAAAAGTTCGCTCTAAATTGCTCGTTCTCAGCCTACAGCACTCCCCACGCATGCGTAGATGCCAAATTAGGCGATAAATAAACAAATAGGCGAAGAATAATTCTATCGGAAAAATTGGAAAAACACTAAGCCTATAGCCCAGAGAAATATCGTCTCAGCCAGGTTCGAAAAGTTCGCTCTATATCGCTCGTTCTCTGCCTACATCACTCCCCACGCATACGTAGATGCCAAATTAGGCGATAAATAAATGAATCGGCGAAGAATATTTCTATCGGAAAAATTGGAAAAACACTAAGCCTATAGCCCAGGGAAATATCATCTCAGCCAGGTTCGAAAAGTTCGCTCTGAAACGCTCGTTCTCTACCTACAGCACTCCCCACGCATCCGTAGATGCCAAATTAGGCGATAAATAAACAAATAGGCGAAGAATAATTCTATCGGAAAAATTGGAAAAACACCAAGCCTATAGCCCAGGGAAATATCATCTCAGCCAGGTTCGAAAAGTTCGCTCTGAAACGCTCGTTCTCTGCCTACAGCACTCCCCACGCATCCGTAGATGCCAAATTAGGCGATAAATAAACAAATAGGCGAAGAATAATTCTATAGGAAAAATTGGAAAAACACCAAGCCTATAGCCCAGGGAAATATCGTCTCAGCCAGGTTCGAATAGTTCGCTCTAAATCACTCGTTCTTTGCCTACAGCACTCCCCACGCATGCGTAGATGCCAGATTAGGCGATAAATAAACGAAACGGCGAAGAATAATTGTATCGGAAAAATTGGAAAAACACCAAGCCTATAGCCCAGGGAAATATCGTCTCAGCCAGGTTCGAAAAGTTCGCTCTAAATCGCTCGTTCTCTGCCTACAGCACTCCCCACGCATACGTAGATGCCAAATTAGGCGATAAATAAACGAAACGGCGAAGAATAATTGTATCCGGAAAAATTGAAAACACTAAGATTATAGCCCAGGGAAATATCGTCTCAGCCAGGTTCGTAAATTTCGCTCTAAATCGCTCGTTCTCTTCCTACAGCACTCCCCAAGCATGCGTAGATGACAAATTAGGCGATAAATAAACGAATGGGCGAAGAATAATTCTATCGGAAAAATTGGAAAAACACTAAGCCTATAGCCCAGGGAAATATCGTCTCAGCCAGTTTCGAAAAATTCGCTCTAAATTGCTCGTTCTCAGCCTACAGCACTCCCCACGCATGCGTAGATGCCAAATTAGGCGATAAATAAACAAATAGGCGAAGAATAATTCTATCGGAAAAATTGGAAAAACACTAAGCCTATAGCCCAGAGAAATATCGTCTCAGCCAGGTTCGAAAAGTTCGCTCTATATCGCTCGTTCTCTGCCTACATCACTCCCCACGCATACGTAGATGCCAAATTAGGCGATAAATAAATGAATAGGCGAAGAATAATTCTATCGGAAAAATTGGAAAAACACTAAGCCTATAGCCCAGGGAAATATCATCTCAGCCAGGTTCGAAAAGTTCGCTTGAAACGCTCGTTCTCTGCCTACAGCACTCCCCATGCATCCGTAGATGCCAAATTAGGCGATAAATAAACAAATAGGCGAAGAATAATTCTATCGGAAAAATAGGAAAAACACCAAGCCTATAGCCCAGGGAAATATCGTCGCAGCCAGATTCGAAAAGTTCGCTCTAAATCGCTCGTTCGCAGCCTACAGCACTGACCACGCATGCGTAGATGACAAATTAGGCGGTAAATAAACGAATTGGCGAAGAATAATTCTATCGGAAAAATTGGAAAAACACCAAGCCTATAGCCCAGGGAAATATCGTCTCAGCCAGGTTCGAAAAGTTCGCTCTAAATCGCTCGTTCTCTACCTACAGCACTCCCCACGCATACGTAGATGCCAAATTAGGCGATAAATAAACGAAACGGCGAAGAATAATTGTATCCGGAAAAATTGAAAACACTAAGCCTATAGCCCAGGGAAATATCGTCTCAGCCAGGTTCGTAAATTTCGCTCTAAATCGCTCGTTCTCTGCCTACAGCACTCCCCACGCATGCGTAGATGCCAAATTAGGCGATAAATAAACAAATAGGCGAAGAATAATTCTATCGGAAAAATTGGAAAAACACCAAGCCTATAGCCCAGGGAAATATCGTCTCAGCCAGGTTCGAAAAGTTCGCTCTAAATCGCTCGTTCTCTGCCTACAGCACTCCCCACGCATGCGTAGATGCCAAATTAGGCGATAAATAAACGAATAGGCGAAGAATAATTCTATCGGAAAAATTGGAAAAACACTAAGCCTATAGCCCAGGGAAATATCGTCTCAGCCAGTTTCGAAAAGTTCGCTCTAAATTGCTCGTTCTCAGCCTACAGCTCTCCCCACGCATGCGTAGATGCCAAATTAGGCGATAAATAAACAAATAGGCGAAGAATAATTCCATCGGAAAAATTGGAAAAACACTAAGCCTATAGCCCAGAGAAATATCGTCTCAGCCAGGTTCGAAAAGTTCGCTCTATATCGCTCGTTCTCTGCCTACAGCACTTCCCACGCATGCGTAGATGCCAAATTAGGCGATAAATAAACAAATAGGCGAAGAATAATTCTATCGGAAAAATTGGAAAAACACCAAGCCTATAGCCCAGGGAAATATCGTCGCAGCCAGATTCGAAAAGTTCGCTCTAAATCGCTCGTTCGCAGCCTACAGCACTCCCCCCGCATGCCTAGATGACAAATTAGGCGGTAAATAAACGAATTGGCGAAGAATAATTCTATCAGAAAAATTGGAAAAACACCAAGCCTATAGCCCAGGGAAATATCGTCGCAGCCAGATTCGAAAAGTTCGCTCTAAATCGCTCGTTCGCAGCCTACAGCACTCCCCACGCATGCGTAGATGACAAATTAGGCGGTAAATAAACGAATTGGCGAAGAATAATTCTATCGGAAAAATTGGAAAAACACCAAGCCTATAGCCCAGGGAAATATCGTCTCAGCCAGGTTCGAAAAGTTCGCACTAAATCGCTCGTTCTCTGCCTACAGCACTCCCCACGCATACGTAGATGCCAAATTAGGCGATAAATAAACGAAACGGCGAAGAATAATTGTATCCGGAAAAATTGAAAACACTAAGCCTATAGCCCAGGGAAATATCGTCTCAGCCAGGTTCGTAAATTTCGCTCTAAATCGCTCGTTCTCTGCCTACAGCACTCCCCAAGCATGCGTAGATGACAAATTAGGCGATAAATAAACGAATGGGCGAAGAATAATTCTATCGGAAAAATTGGAAAAACACTAAGCCTATAGCCCAGGGAAATATAGTCTCAGCCAGGTTCGAATAGTTCGCTCTAAATCGCTCGTTCTTTGCCTACAGCACTCCCCACGCATGCGTAGATGCCAGATTAGGCGATAAATAAACGAAACGGCGAAGAATAATTGTATCGGAAAATTTTGAAAACAGGAAGCCTATAGCCCAGGGAAATATCGTCTCAGCCAGGTTCGAAAAGTTCGCTCTAAATCGTTCGTTCTCTGCCTGCAGCACTCCCCACGCATGCGTAGATGCCAAATTAGGCGATAAATAAACAAATAGGCGAAGAATAATTCTATCGGAAAAATTGGAAAAACACCAAGCCTATAGCCCAGGGAAATATCGTCTCAGCCAGGTTCGAAAAGTTCGCTCTAAATCGCTCGTTCTCTGCCTACAGCACTCCCCACGCATGCGTAGATGCCAAATTAGGTGATAAATAAACGAATAGGCGAAGAATAATTCTATCGGAAAAATTGGAAAAACACTAAGCCTATAGCCCAGGGAAATATCGTCTCAGCCAGTTTCGAAAAGTTCGCTCTAAATTGCTCGTTCTCAGCCTACAGCTCTCCCCACGCATGCGTAGATGCCAAATTAGGCGATAAATAAACAAATAGGCGAAGAATAATTCCATCGGAAAAATTGGAAAAACACTAAGCCTATAGCCCAGAGAAATATCGTCTCAGCCAGGTTCGAAAAGTTCGCTCTATATCGCTCGTTCTCTGCCTACAGCACTCCCCACGCATGCGTAGATGCCAAATTAGGCGATAAATAAACAAATAGGCGAAGAATAATTCTATCGGAAAAATTGGAAAAACACCAAGCCTATAGCCCAGGGAAATATCGTCGCAGCTAGATTCGAAAAGTTCGCTCTAAATCGCTCGTTCGCAGCCTACAGCACTCCCCCCGCATGCGTAGATGACAAATTAGGCCGTAAATAAACGAATTGGCGAAGAATAATTCTATCAGAAAAATTGGAAAAACACCAAGCCTATAGCCCAGGGAAATATCGTCTCAGCCAGGTTCGAAAAGTTCGCTCTAAATCGCTCGTTCTCTGCCTACAGCACTCCCCAAGCATGCGTAGATGCCAAATTAGGCGATAAATAAACGAATAGGCGAAGAATAATTCTATCGGAAAAATTGGAAAAACACTAAGCCTATAGCTCAGGGAAATATCGTCTCAGCCAGATTCGAAAAGTTCGCTCTAAATCGCTCGTTCTCAGCCAACAGCACTCGCCACGCATGCGTAGATGACAAATTAGGCGATAAATAAACGAATGGGCGAAGAATAATTCTATCGGAAAAATTGGAAAAACACTAAGCCTATAGCCCAGGGAAATATCGTCTCAGCCAGGTTCGAAAAGTTCGCTCTAAATCGTTCGTTCTCTGCCTGCAGCACTCCCCACGCATGCGTAGATGCCAAATTAGGCGATAAATAAACAAATAGGCGAAGAATAATTCTATCGGAAAAATTGGAAAAACACCAAGCCTATAGCCCAGGGAAATATCGTCTCAGCCAGGTTCGAAAAGTTCGCTCTAAATCGCTCGTTCTCTGCCTACAGCACTCCCCACGCATGCGTAGATGCCAAATTAGGTGATAAATAAACGAATAGGCGAAGAATAATTCTATCGGAAAAATTGGAAAAACACTAAGCCTATAGCCCAGGGAAATATCGTCTCAGCCAGTTTCGAAAAGTTCGCTCTAAATTGCTCGTTCTCAGCCTACAGCTCTCCCCACGCATGCGTAGATGCCAAATTAGGCGATAAATAAACAAATAGGCGAAGAATAATTCCATCGGAAAAATTGGAAAAACACTAAGCCTATAGCCCAGAGAAATATCGTCTCAGCCAGGTTCGAAAAGTTCGCTCTATATCGCTCGTTCTCTGCCTACAGCACTCCCCACGCATGCGTAGATGCCAAATTAGGCGATAAATAAACAAATAGGCGAAGAATAATTCTATCGGAAAAATTGGAAAAACACCAAGCCTAGCCCAGGGAAATATCGTCGCAGCCAGATTCGAAAAGTTCGCTCTAAATCGCTCGTTCGCAGCCTACAGCACTCCCCCCGCATGCGTAGATGACAAATTAGGCGGTAAATAAACGAATTGGCGAATAATAATTCTATCAGAAAAATTGGAAAAACACCAAGACTATAGCCCAGGGAAATATCGTCTCAGCCAGGTTCGAAAAGTTCGCTCTAAATCGCTCGTTCTCTTCCTACAGCACTCCCCACGCATGCGTAGATGCCAAATTAGGCGATAAATAAACAAATAGGCGAAGAATAATTCTATCGGAAAAATTGGAAAAACACCAAGCCTATAGCCCAGGGAAATATCGTCTCAGCCAGGTTCGAAAAGTTCGCTCTAAATCGCTCGTTCTCTGCCTACAGCACTCCCCAAGCATGCGTAGATGCCAAATTAGGCGATAAATAAACGAATAGGCGAAGAATAATTCTGTCGGAAAAATTGGAAAAACACTAAGCCTATAGCTCAGGGAAATATCTTCTCAGCCAGGTTCGAAAAGTTCTCTCTAAATCGCTCGTTCTCTGCCTACAGCACTCCCCACGCATGCGTAGATGCCAAATTAGGCGATAAATAAACAAATAGGCGAAGAATAATTCTATCGGAAAAATTGGAAAAACACTAAGCCTATAGTCCAGGGAAATATCGTCTCAGCCAGTTTCGAAATTTCGGTCTAAATTGCTCGTTCTCAGCCTACAGCTCTCCCCACGCATGCGTGGATGCCAAATTAGGCGATAAATAAACAAATAGGCGAAGAATAATTCCATCGGAAAAATTGGAAAAACACTAAGCCTATAGCCCAGAGAAATATCGTCTCAGCCAGGTTCGAAAAGTTCGCTCTATATCGCTCGTTCTCTGCCTACAGCACTCCCCACGCATGCGTAGATGCCAAATTAGGCGATAAATAAACAAATAGGCGAAGAATAATTCTATGGGAAAAATTGGAAAAACACCAAGCCTATAGCCCAGGGAAATATCGTCGCAGCCAGATTCGAAAAGTTCGCTCTAAATCGCTCGTTCTCTGCCTGCAGCACTCCCCACGCATGCGTAGATGCCAAATTAGGCGATAAATAAACAAATAGGCGAAGAATAATTCTATCGGAAAAATTGGAAAAACACCAAGCCTATAGCCCAGGGAAATATCGTCTCAGCCAGGTTCGAAAAGTTCGCTCTAAATCGCTCGTTCTCTGCCTACAGCACTCCCCAAGCATGCGTAGATGCCAAATTAGGCGATAAATAAACGAATAGGCGAAGAATAATTCTATCGGAAAAATTGGAAAAACACTAAGCCTATAGCTCAGGGAAATATCTTCTCAGCCAGGTTCGAAAAGTTCGCTCTAAATCGCTCGTTCTCTGCCTACAGCACTCCCCACGCATGCGTAGATGCCAAATTAGGCGATAAATAAACAAATAGGCGAAGAATAATTCTATCGGAAAAATTGGAAAAACACTAAGCCTATAGTCCAGGGAAATATCGCCTCAGCCAGTTTCGAAAAGTTCGCTCTAAATCGCTCGTTCTCTGCCTACAGCACTCCCCGAGCATGCGTAGATGACAAATTAGGCGATAAATAAACGAATGGGCGAAGAATAATTCTATCGGAAAAATTGGAAAAACACTAAGCCTATAGCCCAGGGAAATATCGTCTCAGCCAATTTCGAAAAATTCGCTCTAAATTGCTCGTTCTCAGCCTACAGCACTCCCCACGCATGCGTAGATGCCAAATTAGGCGATAAATAAACAAATAGGCGAAGAATAATTCTATCGGAAAAATTGGAAAAACACTAAGCCTATAGTCCAGGGAAATATCGCCTCAGCCAGTTTCGAAAAGTTCGCTCTAAATTGCTCGTTCTCTGCCTACAGCACTCCCCAAGCATGCGTAGATGACAAATTAGGCGATAAATAAACGAATGGGCGAAGAATAATTCTATCAGAAAAATTGGAAAAACACCAAGCCTATAGCCCAGGAAAATATCGTCTCAGCCAGGTTCGAAAAGTTCGCTCTAAATCGCTCGTTCTCTGCCTACAGCACTCCCCACGCATACGTAGATGCCAAATTAGGCGATAAATAAACGAAACGGCGAAGAATAATTGTATCCGGAAAAATTGAAAACACTAAGCCTATAGCCCAGGGAAATATCGTCTCAGCCAGGTTCGAAAAGTACGCTCTAAATCGCTCGTTCTCTGCCTACAGCACTCCCCAAGCATGCGTAGATGCCAAATTAGGCGATAAATAAACGAATAGGCGAAGAATAATTCTATCGGAAAATTTTGAAAACACTAAGCCTATAGCCCAGGGAAATATCGTCTCAGCCAGGTTCGAAAAGTTCGCTCTAAATCGTTCGTTCTCTGCCTGCAGCACTCCCCACGCATGCGTAGATGCCGAATTAGGCGATAAATAAACGAATAGGCGAAGAATAATTCTATCGGAAAAATTGGAAAAACACTAAGCCTATAGTCCAGGGAAATATCGCCTCAGCCAGTTTCGAAAAGTTCGCTCTAAATCGCTCGTTCTCTGCCTACAGCACTCCCCGAGCATGCGTAGATGACAAATTAGGCGATAAATAAACGAATGGGCGAAGAATAATTCTATCGGAAAAATTGGAAAAACACTAAGCCTATAGCCCAGGGAAATATCGTCTCAGCCAATTTCGAAAAATTCGCTCTAAATTGCTCGTTCTCAGCCTACAGCACTCCCCACGCATGCGTAGATGCCAAATTAGGCGATAAATAAACAAATAGGCGAAGAATAATTCTATCGGAAAAATTGGAAAAACACCAAGCCTATAGCACAGGGAAATATCGTCTCAGCCAGGTTCGAATAGTTCGCTCTAAATCGCTCGTTCTTTGCCTACAGCACTCCCCACGCATGCGTAGATGCCAGATTAGGCGATAAATAAACGAAACGGCGAAGAATAATTCTATCAGAAAAATTGGAAAAACACCAAGCCTATAGCCCAGGGAAATATCGTCTCAGCCAGGTTCGAAAAGTTCGCTCTAAATCGCTCGTTCTCTGCCTACAGCACTCCCCACGCATACGTAGATGCCAAATTAGGCGATAAATAAACGAAACGGCGAAGAATAATTGTATCCGGAAAAATTGAAAACACTAAGCCTATAGCCCAGGGAAATATCGTCTCAGCCAGGTTCGAAAAGTACGCTCTAAATCGCTCGTTCTCTGCCTACAGCACTCCCCAAGCATGCGTAGATGCCAAATTAGGCGATAAATAAACGAATAGGCGAAGAATAATTCTATCGGAAAATTTTGAAAACACTAAGCCTATAGCCCAGGGAAATATCGTCTCAGCCAGGTTCGAAAAGTTCGCTCTAAATCGTTCGTTCTCTGCCTGCAGCACTCCCCACGCATGCGTAGATGCCGAATTAGGCGATAAATAAACGAATAGGCGAAGAATAATTCTATCGGAAAAATTGGAAAAACACTAAGCCTATAGCCCAGGGAAATATCTTCTCAGCCAGGTTCGAAAAGTTCGCTCTAAATCGCCCGTTCTCTTCCTACAGCACACCCCACGCATGCGTAGATGCCAAATTAGGCGATAAATAAACAAATAGGCGAAGAATAATTCTATCGGAAAAATTGGAAAAACACTAAGCCTATAGCCCAGGGAAATATCGTCTCAGCCAGGTTCGAAAAGTTCGCTCTAAATCGCTCGTTCTCTGCCTACAGCACTCCCCACGCATGCGTAGATGCCAAATTAGGCGATAAATAAACGAATAGGCGAAGAATAATTCTATCGGAAAAATTGGAAAAACACTAAGCCTATAGCCCAGGGAAATATAGTCTCAGCCAGGTTCGCAAAGTTCGCTCTAAATCGCTCGTTCTCTGCCTACAGCACTCCCCACGCATCCGTAGATGCCAAATTAGGCGATAAATAAACAAATAGGCGAAGAATAATTCTATCGGAAAAATTGGAAAAACACCAAGCCTATAGCCCAGGGAAATATCGTCTCAGCCAGGTTCGAATAGTTCGCTCTAAATCGCTCGTTCTTTGCCTACAGCACTCCCCACGCATGCGTAGATGCCAGATTAGGCGATAAATAAACGAAACCGCGAAGAATAATTGTATCGGAAAAATTGGAAAAACACCAAGCCTATAGCCCAGGGAAATATCGTCTCAGCCAGGTTCGAAAAAATCGCTCTAAATTGCTCGTTCTCAGCCTACAGCACTCCCCACGCATGCGTAGATGCCAAATTAGGCGATAAATAAACAAATAGGCGAAGAATAATTCCATCGGAAAAATTGGAAAAACACTAAGCCTATAGCCCAGAGAAATATCGTCTCAGCCAGGTTCGAAAAGTTCGCTCTATATCGCTCGTTCTCTGCCTACATCACTCCCCACGCATACGTAGATGCCAAATTAGGCGATAAATAAATGAATAGGCGAAGAATAATTCTATCGGAAAAATTGGAAAAACACCAAGCCTATAGCCCAGGGAAATATAGTCTCAGCCAGGTTCGCAAAGTTCGCTCTAAATCGCTCGTTCTCTGCCTACAGCACTCCCCACGCATGCGTAGATGCCAAATTAGGCGATAAATAAATGAATAGGCGAAGAATAATTCTATCGGAAAAATTGGAAAAACACTAAGCCTATAGCCCAGGGAAATATCATCTCAGCCAGGTTCGAAAAGTTCGCTCTGAAACGCTCGTTCTCTGCCTACAGCACTCCCCACGCATCCGTAGATGCCAAATTAGGCGATAAATAAACAAATAGGCGAAGAATAATTCTATCGGAAAAATTGGAAAAACACCAAGCCTATAGCACAGGGAAATATCGTCTCAGCCAGGTTCGAATAGTTCGCTCTAAATCGCTCGTTCTTTGCCTACAGCACTCCCCACGCATGCGTAGATGCCAGATTAGGCGATAAATAAACGAAACGGCGAAGAATAATTGTATCGGAAAAATTGGAAAAACACCAAGCCTATAGCCCAGGGAAATATCGTCTCAGCCAGATTCGAAAAGTTCGCTCTAAATCGCTCGTTCTCTGCCTACAGCACTCCCCACGCATACGTAGATGCCAAATTAGGCGATAAATAAACGAAACGGCAAAGAATAATTGTATCCGGAAAAATTGAAAACACTAAGCCTATAGCCCAGGGAAATATCGTCTCAGCCAGGTTCGTAAATTTCGCTCTAAATCGCTCGTTCTCTGCCTACAGCACTCCCCAAGCATGCGTAGATGACAAATTAGGCGATAAATAAACGAATGGGCGAAGAATAATTCTATCGGAAAAATTGGAAAAACACTAAGCCTATAGCCCAGGGAAATATAGTCTCAGCCAGGTTCGAATAGTTCGCTCTAAATCGCTCGTTCTTTGCCTACAGCACTCCCCACGCATGCGTAGATGCCAGATTAGGCGATAAATAAACGAAACGGCGAAGAATAATTCTATCGGAAAAATTGGAAAAACACCAAGCCTATAGCCCAGGGAAATATCGTCTCAGCCAGGTTCGAAAAGTTCGCTCTAAATCGCTCGTTCTCTGCCTACAGCACTCCCCACGCATGCGTAGATGCCAAATTAGGCGATAAATAAACGAATAGGCGAAGAATAATTCTATCGGAAAAATTGGAAAAACACTAAGCCTATAGCCCAGGGAAATATCGTCTCAGCCAGTTTCGAAATGTTCGCTCTAAATTGCTCGTTCTCAGCCTACAGCACTCCCCACGCATGCGTAGATGCCAAATTAGGCGATAAATAAACAAATAGGCGAAGAATAATTCCATCGGAAAAATTGGAAAAACACTAAGCCTATAGCCCAGAGAAATAACGTCTCAGCCTGGTTCGAAAAGTTCGCTCTATATCGCTCGTTCTCTGCCTACAGCACTCCCCACGCATGCGTAGATGCCAAATTAGGCGATAAATAAACAAATAGGCGAAGAATAATTCTATCGGAAAAACTGGAAAAACACCAAGCCTATAGCCCAGGGAAATATCGTCGCAGCCAGATTCGAAAAGTTCGCTCTAAATCGCTCGTTCGCAGCCTACAGCACTCCCCCCGCATGCGTAGATGACAAATTAGGCGGTAAATAAACGAATTGGCGAAGAATAATTCTATCAGAAAAATTGGAAAAACACCAAGCCTATAGCCCAGGGAAATATCGTCTCAGCCAGGTTCGAAAAGTTCGCTCTAAATTGCTCGTTCTCAGCCTACAGCACTCCCCACGCATGCGTAGATGCCAAATTAGGCGATAAATAAACAAATAGGCGAAGAATAATTCCATCGGAAAAATTGGAAAAACACTAAGCCTATAGCCCAGAGAAATATCGTCTCAGCCTGGTTCGAAAAGTTCGCTCTATATCGCTCGTTCTCTGCCTACAGCACTCCCCACGCATGCGTAGATGCCAAATTAGGCGATAAATAAACAAATAGGCGAAGAATAATTCTATCGGAAAAACTGGAAAAACACCAAGCCTATAGCCCAGGGAAATATCGTCGCAGCCAGATTCGAAAAGTTCGCTCTAAATCGCTCGTTCGCAGCCTACAGCACTCCCCCCGCATGCGTAGATGACAAATTAGGCGGTAAATAAACGAATTGGCGAAGAATAATTCTATCAGAAAAATTGAAAAAACACCAAGCCTATAGCCCAGGGAAATATCGTCTCAGCCAGGTTCGAAAAGTTCGCTCTAAATCGCTCGTTCTCTGCCAACAGCACTCCCCACGCTTGCGTAGATGCCAAATTAGGCGATAAATAAACAAATAGGCGAAGAATAATTCTATCGGAAAAATTGGAAAAACACCAAGCCTATAGCCCAGGAAAATATCGTTTCAGCCAGGTTCGAAAAGTTCGCTCTAAATCGCTCGTTCTCTGCCTACAGAACTCCCCACGCATACGTAGATGCCAAATTAGGCGATAAATAAACAAAACGGCGAAGAATAATTGTATCCGGAAAAATTGAAAACACTAAGCCTATAGCCCAGGGAAATATCGTCTCAGCCAGGTTCGAAAACTTCGCTCTAAATCGCTCGTTCTCTGCCTACAGCACTCCCCAAGCATGCGTAGATGCCAAATTAGGCGATAAATAAACAAATAGGCGAAGAATAATTCTATCGGAAAAATTGGAAAAACACTAAGCCTATAGCCCAGGGAAATATCGTCTCAGCCAGGTTCGAATAGTTCGCTCTAAATCGCTCGTTCTTTGCCTACAGCACTCCCCACGCATGCGTAGATGCCAGATTAGGCGATAAATAAACGAAAGCGCGAAGAATAATTGTATCGGAAAAATTGGAAAAACAACAAGCCTATAGCCCAGGGAAATATCGTCTCAGCCAGGTTCGAAAAGTTCGCTCTAAATTGCTCGTTCTCAGCCTACAGCACTCCCCACGCATGCGTAAATGCCAAATTAGGCGATAAATAAACAAATAGGCGAAGAATAATTCCATCGGAAAAATTGGAAAAACACTAAGCCTATAGCCCAGGGAAATATCATCTCAGCCAGGTTCGAAAAGTTCGCTCTGAAACGCTCGTTCTCTGCCTACAGCACTCCCCACGCATCCGTAGATGCCAAATTAGGCGATAAATAAACAAATAGGCGAAGAATAATTCTATCGGAAAAATTGGAAAAACACCAAGCCTATAGCACAGGGAAATATCGTCTCAGCCAGGTTCGAATAGTTCGCTCTAAATCGCTCGTTCTTTGCCTACAGCACTCCCCACGCATGCGTAGATGCCAGATTAGGCGATAAATAAACGAAACGGCGAAGAATAATTGTATCGGAAAAATTGGAAAAACACCAAGCCTATAGCCCAGGGAAATATCGTCTCAGCCAGGTTCGAAAAGTTCGCTCTAAATCGCTCGTTCTCTGCCTACAGCACTCCCCACGCATACGTAGATTCCAAATTAGGCGATAAATAAACGAAACGGCGAAGAATAATTGTATCCGGAAAAATTGAAAACACTAAGCCTATAGCCCAGGGAAATATCGTCTCAGCCAGGTTCGTAAATTTCGCTCTAAATCGCTCGTTCTCTGCCTACAGCACTCCCCAAGCATGCGTAGATGACAAATTAGGCGATAAATAAACGAATGGGCGAAGAATAATTCTATCGGAAAAATTGGAAAAACACTAAGCCTATAGCCCAGGGAAATATTGTCTCAGCCAGGTTCGAATAGTTCGCTCTAAATCGCTCGTTCTTTGCCTACAGCACTCCCCACGCATGCGTAGATGCCAGATTAGGCGATAAATAAACGAAACGGCGAAGAATAATTGTATCGGAAAATTTTGAAAACACTAAGCCTATAGCCCAGGGAAATATCGTCTCAGCCAGGTTCGTAAAGTTCGCTCTAAATCGTTCGTTCTCTGCCTGCAGCACTCCCCACGCATGCGTAGATGCCAAATTAGGCGATAAATAAACAAATAGGCGAAGAATAATTCTATCGGAAAAATTGGAAAAACACCAAGCCTATAGCCCAGGGAAATATCGTCTCAGCCAGGTTCGAAAAGTTCGCTCTAAATCGCTCGTTCTCTGCCTACAGCACTCCCCACGCATGCGTAGATGCCAAATTAGGCGATAAATAAACGAATAGGCGAAGAATAATTCTATCGGAAAAATTGGAAAAACACTAAGCCTATAGCCCAGGGAAATATCGTCTCAGCCAGTTTCGAAAAGTTCGCTCTAAATTGCTCGTCCTCAGCCTACAGCACACCCCACGCATGCGTAGATGCCAAATTAGGCGATAAATAAACAAAAAGGCGAAGAATAATTCCATCGGAAAAATTGGAAAAACACTAAGCCTATAGCCCAGAGAAATATCGTCTCAGCCTGGTTCGAAAAGTTCGCTCTATATCGCTCGTTCTCTGCCTACAGCACTCCCCACGCATGCGTAGATGCCAAATTAGGCGATAAATAAACAAATAGGCGAAGAATAATTCTATCGGAAAAACTGGAAAAACACCAAGCCTATAGCCCAGGGAAATATCGTCGCAGCCAGATTCGAAAAGTTCGCTCTAAATCGCTCGTTCGCAGCCTACAGCACTCCCCCCGCATGCGTAGATGACAAATTAGGCGGTAAATAAACGAATTGGCGAAGAATAATTCTATCAGAAAAATTGGAAAAACACCAAGCCTATAGCCCAGGGAAATATCGTCTCAGCCAGGTTCGAAAAGTTCGCTCTAAATCGCTCGTTCTCTGCCAACAGCACTCCCCACGCTTGCGTAGATGCCAAATTAGGCGATAAATAAACAAATAGGCGAAGAATAATTCTATCGGAAAAATTGGAAAAACACCAAGCCTATAGCCCAGGAAGATATCGTTTCAGCCAGGTTCGAAAAGTTCGCTCTAAATCGCTCGTTCTCTGCCTACAGCACTCCCCACGCATACGTAGATGCCAAATTAGGCGATAAATAAACGAAACCGCGAAGAATAATTGTATCGGAAAAATTGGAAAAACACCAAGCCTATAGCCCAGGGAAATATCGTCTCAGCCAGGTTCGAAAAGTTCGCTCTAAATTGCTCGTTCTCAGCCTACAGCACTCCCCACGCATGCGTAAATGCCAAATTAGGCGATAAATAAACAAATAGGCGAAGAATAATTCCATCGGAAAAATTGGAAAAACACTAAGCCTATAGCCCAGGGAAATATCATCTCAGCCAGGTTCGAAAAGTTCGCTCTGAAACGCTCGTTCTCTGCCTACAGCACTCCCCACGCATCCGTAGATGCCAAATTAGGCGATAAATAAACAAATAGGCGAAGAATAATTCTATCGGAAAAATTGGAAAAACACCAAGCCTATAGCACAGGGAAATATCGTCTCAGCCAGGTTCGAATAGTTCGCTCTAAATCGCTCGTTCTTTGCCTACAGCACTCCCCACGCATGCGTAGATGCCAGATTAGGCGATAAATAAACGAAACGGCGAAGAATAATTGTATCGGAAAAATTGGAAAAACACCAAGCCTATAGCCCAGGGAAATATCGTCTCAGCCAGGTTCGAAAAGTTCGCTCTAAATCGCTCGTTCTCTGCCTACAGCACTCCCCACGCATACGTAGATGCCAAATTAGGCGATAAATAAACGAAACGGCGAAGAATAATTGTATCCGGAAAAATTGAAAACACTAAGCCTATAGCCCAGGGAAATATCGTCTCAGCCAGGTTCGTAAATTTCGCTCTAAATCGCTCGTTCTCTGCCTACAGCACTCCCCAAGCATGCGTAGATGACAAATTAGGCGATAAATAAACGAATGGGCGAAGAATAATTCTATCGGAAAAATTGGAAAAACACTAAGCCTATAGCCCAGGTAAATATTGTCTCAGCCAGGTTCGAATAGTTCGCTCTAAATCGCTCGTTCTTTGCCTACAGCACTCCCCACGCATGCGTAGATGCCAGATTAGGCGATAAATAAACGAAACGGCGAAGAATAATTGTATCGGAAAATTTTGAAAACACTAAGCCTATAGCCCAGGGAAATATCGTCTCAGCCAGGTTCGAAAAGTTCGCTCTAAATCGTTCGTTCTCTGCCTGCAGCACTCCCCACGCATGCGTAGATGCCAAATTAGGCGATAAATAAACAAATAGGCGAAGAATAATTCTATCGGAAAAATTGGAAAAACACCAAGCCTATAGCCCAGGGAAATATCGTCTCAGCCAGGTTCGAAAAGTTCGCTCTAAATCGCTCGTTCTCTGCCTACAGCACTCCCCACGCATGCGTAGATGCCAAATTAGGCGATAAATAAACGAATAGGCGAAGAATAATTCTATCGGAAAAATTGGAAAAACACTAAGCCTATAGCCCAGGGAAATATCGTCTCAGCCAGTTTCGAAAAGTTCGCTCTAAATTGCTCGTTCTCAGCCTACAGCACTCCCCACGCATGCGTAGATGCCAAATTAGGCGATAAATAAACAAATAGGCGAAGAATAATTCCATCGGAAAAATTGGAAAAACACTAAGCCTATAGCCCAGAGAAATATCGTCTCAGCCTGGTTCGAAAAGTTCGCTCTATATCGCTCGTTCTCTGCCTACAGCACTCCCCACGCATGCGTAGATGCCAAATTAGGCGATAAATAAACAAATAGGCGAAGAATAATTCTATCGGAAAAACTGGAAAAACACCAAGCCTATAGCCCAGGGAAATATCGTCGCAGCCAGATTCGAAAAGTTCGCTCTAAATCGCTCGTTCGCAGCCTACAGCACTCCCCCCGCATGCGTAGATGACAAATTAGGCGGTAAATAAACGAATTGGCGAAGAATAATTCTATCAGAAAAATTGGAAAAACACCAAGCCTATAGCCCAGGGAAATATCGTCTCAGCCAGGTTCGAAAAGTTCGCTCTAAATCGCTCGTTCTCTGCCAACAGCACTCCCCACGCTTGCGTAGATGCCAAATTAGGCGATAAATAAACAAATAGGCGAAGAATAATTCTATCGGAAAAATTGGAAAAACACCAAGCCTATAGCCCAGGAAAATATCGTTTCAGCCAGGTTCGAAAAGTTCGCTCTAAATCGCTCGTTCTCTGCCTACAGCACTCCCCACGCATACGTAGATGCCAAATTAGGCGATAAATAAACAAAACGGCGAAGAATAATTGTATCCGGAAAAATTGAAAACACTAAGCCTATAGCCCAGGGAAATATCGTCTCAGCCAGGTTCGAAAACTTCGCTCTAAATCGCTCGTTCTCTGCCTACAGCACTCGCCAAGCATGCGTAGATGCCAAATTAGGCGATAAATAAACGAATAGGCGAAGAATAATTCTATCGGAAAAATTGGAAAAACACTAAGCCTATAGCTCAGGGAAATATCGTCTCAGCCAGATTCGAAACGTTCGCTCTTAATCGCTCGTTCTCAGCCAACAGCACTCGCCACGCATGCGTAGATGACAAATTAGGCGATAAATAAACGAATTGGCGAAGAATAATTCTATCGGAAAAATTGAAAAACACTAAGCCTATAGCCTAGGGAAATATCGTCTCAGCCAGGTTCGAAAAGTTCGCTCTAAATCGCTCGTTCTTTGCCTACAGCACTCCCCACGCATGCGTAGATGCCAGATTAGGCGATAAATAAACGAAACGGCGAAGAATAATTCTATCGGAAAAATTGGAAAAACACTAAGCCTATAGCTCAGGGAAATATCGTCTCAGCCAGATTCGAAAAGTTCGCTCTAAATCGTTCGTTCTCTGCCTGCAGCACTCCCCACGCATGCGTAGATGCCAAATTATCCGATAAATAAACAAATAGGCGAAGAATAATTCTATCGGAAAAATTGGAAAAACACCAAGCCTATAGCCCAGGGAAATATCGTCTCAGCCAGGTTCGAAAAGTTCGCTCTAAATCGCCCGTTCTCTGCCTACAGCACTCCCCAAGCATGCGTAGATGCCAAATTAGGCGATAAATAAACGAATAGGCGAAGAATAATTCTATCGGGAAAATTGGAAAAACACTAAGCCTATAGGTCAGGGAAATATCGTCTCAGCCAGATTCGAAAAGTTCGCTCTAAATCGCTCGTTCTCAGCCAACAGCACTCGCCACGCATGCGTAGATGACAAATTAGGCGATAAATAAACGAATGGGCGAAAAATAATTCTATCGGAAAAATTGGAAAAACACTAAGCCTATAGCCCAGGGAAATATCGTCTCAGCCAGGTTCGAAAAGTTCGCTCTGAAACGCTCGTTCTCTGCCTACAGCACTCCCCACGCATCCGTAGATGCCAAATTAGGCGATAAATAAACAAATAGGCGAAGAATAATTCTATCGGAAAAATAGGAAAAACACCAAGCCTATAGCCCAGGGAAATATCGTCGCAGCCAGATTCGAAAAGTTCGCTCTAAATCGCTCGTTCGCAGCCTACAGCACTCCCCACGCATGCGTAGATGACAAATGAGGCGGTAAATAAACGAATTGGCGAAGAATAATTCTATCGGAAAAATTGGAAAAACACCAAGCCTATAGCCCAGGGAAATATCGTCTCAGCCAGGTTCGAAAAGTTCGCTCTAAATCGCTCGTTCTCTGCCTACAGCACTCCCCACGCATACGTAGATGCCAAATTAGGCGATAAATAAATGAATAGGCGAAGAATAATTCTATCGGAAAAATTGGAAAAACACTAAGCCAATAGCCCAGGGAAATATCATCTTAGCCAGGTTCGAAAAGTTCGCTTGAAACGCTCGTTCTCTGCCTACAGCACTCCCCACGCATCCGTAGATGCCAAATTAGGCGATAAATAAACGAAACGGCGAAGAATAATTGTATCCGGAAAAATTGAAAACACTAAGCCTATAGCCCAGGGAAATATCGTCTCAGCCAGGTTCGAAAAGTTCGCTCTAAATCGTTCGTTCTCTGCCTGCAGCACTCCCCACGCATGCGTAGATGCCAAATTAGGCGATAAATAAACAAATAGGCGAAGAATAATTCTATCGGAAAAATTGGAAAAACAGCAAGCCTATAATATAGCCCAGGGAAATATCTTTTCAGCCAGGTTCGAAAAGTTCGCTCTAAATCGCTCGTTCTCTGCCTACAGCACTCCCCACGCATGCGTAGATGCCAAATTAGGCGATAAATAAACGAATAGGCGAAGAATAATTCTATCGGAAAAATTGGAAAAACACTAAGCCTATAGCCCAGGGAAATATCTTCTCAGCCAGGTTCGAAAAGTTCGCTCTAAATCGCTCGTTCTCTGCCTACAGCATTCCCCACGCATGCGTAGATGCCAAATTAGGCGATAAATAAACAAATAGGCGAAGAATAATTCTATCGGAAAAATTGGAAAAACACTAAGCCTATAGCCCAGGGAAATATCGTCTCAGCCAGTTTCGAAAAGTTCGCTCTAAATTTCTCGTTCTCAGCCTACAGCACTCCCCACGCATGCGTAGATGCCAAATTAGGCGATAAATAAACAAATAGGCGAAGAATAATTCTATCGGAAAAATTGGAAAAACACTAAGCCTATAGCCCAGAGAAATATCGTCTCAGCCAGGTTCGAAAAGTTCGCTCTATATCGCTCGTTCTCTGCCTACATCACTCCCCACGCATACGTAGATGCCAAATTAGGCGATAAATAAATGAATAGGCGAAGAATAATTCTATCGGAAAAATTGGAAAAACACTAAGCCTATAGCCCAGGGAAATATCATCTCAGCCAGGTTCGAAAAGTTCGCTCTGAAACGCTCGTTCTCTGCCTACAGCACTCCCCACGCATCCGTAGATGCCAAATTAGGCGATAAATAAACAAATAGGCGAAGAATAATTCTATCGGAAAAATTGGAAAAACACCAAGCCTATAGCCCAGGGAAATATAGTCTCAGCCAGGTTCGCAAAGTTCGCTCTAAATCGCTCGTTCTCTGCCTACAGCACTCCCCACGCATGCGTAGATGCCAAATTAGGCGATAAATAAATGAATAGGCGAAGAATAATTCTATCGGAAAAATTGGAAAAACACCAAGCCTATAGCCCAGGGAAATATCGTCTCAGCCAGGTTCGAAAAGTTCGCTCTAAATCGCTCGTTCTTTGCCTACAGCACTCCCCACGCATACGTAGATGCCAAATTAGGCGATAAATAAACGAAACGGCGAAGAATAATTGTATCCGGAAAAATTGAAAACACTAAGCCTATAGCCCAGGGAAATATCGTCTCAGCCAGGTTCGTAAATTTCGCTCTAAATCGCTCGTTCTCTGCCTACAGCACTCCCCAAGCATGCGTAGATGACAAATTAGGCGATAAATAAACGAATGGGCGAAGAATAATTCTATCGGAAAAATTGGAAAAACACTAAGCCTATAGCCCAGGGAAATATCGTCTCAGCCAGTTTCGAAAAATTCGCTCTAAATTGCTCGTTCTCAGCCTACACCACTCCCCACGCATGCGTAGATGCCAAATTATGCGATAAATAAACAAATAGGCGAAGAATAATTCTATCGGAAAAATTGGAAAAACACCAAGCCTATAGCCCAGAGAAATATCGTCTCAGCCAGGTTCGAAAAGTTCGCTCTATATCGCTCGTTCTCTGCCTACAGCACTCCCCACGCATGCGTAGATGCCAAATTAGGCGATAAATAAACAAATAGGCGAAGAATAATTCTATCGGAAAAATTGGAAAAACACCAAGCCTATAGCCCAGGGAAATATCGTCGCAGCCAGATTCGAAAAGTTCGCTCTAAATCGCTCGTTCGCAGCCTACAGCACTCCCCCCGCATGCGTAGATCACAAATTAGGCGATAAATAAACGAATTGGCGAAGAATAATTCTATCGGAAAAATTGAAAAACACTAAGCCTATAGCCTAGGGAAATATCGTCTCAGCCAGGTTCGAAAAGTTCGCTCTAAATCGCTCGTTCTTTGCCTACAGCACTCCCCACGCATGCGTAGATGCCAGATTAGGCGATAAATAAACGAAACGGCGAAGAATAATTCTATCGGAAAAATTGGAAAAACACTAAGCCTATAGCTCAGGGAAATATCGTCTCAGCCAGATTCGAAAAGTTCGCTCTAAATCGTTCGTTCTCTGCCTGCAGCACTCCCCACGCATGCGTAGATGCCAAATTATCCGATAAATAAACAAATAGGCGAAGAATAATTCTATCGGAAAAATTGGAAAAACACCAAGCCTATAGCCCAGGGAAATATCGTCTCAGCCAGGTTCGAAAAGTTCGCTCTAAATCGCTCGTTCTCTGCCTACAGCACTCCCCAAGCATGCGTAGATGCCAAATTAGGCGATAAATAAACGAATAGGCGAAGAATAATTCTATCGGAAAAATTGGAAAAACACTAAGCCTATAGCTCAGGGAAATATCGTCTCAGCCAGATTCGAAAAGTTCGCTCTAAATCGCTCGTTCTCAGCCAACAGCACTCGCCACGCATGCGTAGATGACAAATTAGGCGATAAATAAACGAATGGGCGAAGAATAATTCTATCGGAAAAATTGGAAAAACACTAAGCCTATAGCCCAGGGAAATATCGTCTCAGCCAGGTTCGAATAATTCGCTCTAAATCGCTCGTTCTTTGCCTACAGCACTCCCCACGCGTGCGTAGATGCCAGATTAGGCGATAAATAAACGAAACGGCGAAGAATAATTGTATCGGAAAATATTGAAAACACTAAGCCTATAGCCCAGGGAAATATCGTCTCAGCCAGGTTCGAAAAGTTCGCTCTAAATCGCTCGTTCTCTGCCTACAGCACTCCCCACGCATGCGTAGATGCCAAATTAGGCGATACATAAACGAATAGGCGAAGAATAATTCTATCGGAAAAATTGGAAAAACACTAAGCCTATAGCCCAGGGAAATATCGTCTTAGCCAGTTTCGAAAAGTTCGTTCTAAATTGCTCGTTCTCAGCCTACAGCACTCCCCACGCATGCGTAGATGCCAAATTAGGCGATAAATAAACAAATAGGCGAAGAATAATTCTATCGGAAAAATTGGAAAAACACCAAGCCTATAGCCCAGGGAAATATCTTCTCAGCCAGGTTCGAAAAGTTCGCTCTAAATCGCTCGTTCTCTGCCTACAGCACTCCCCACGCATGCGTAGATGCCAAATTAGGCGATAAATAAACGAATAGGCTAAGAATAATTGTATCGGAAAAATTGGAAAAACACCAAGCCTATAGCCCAGGGAAATATCGTCTCAGCCAGGTTCGAAAAGTTCGCTCTAAATCGCTCGTTCTCTGCCTACAGCACTCCCCACGCATGCGTAGATGCCAAATTAGGCGATAAATAAACGAATAGGCGAAGAATAATTCTATCGGAAAAATTGGAAAAACACTAAGCCTATAGCCCAGGGAAATATCTTCTCAGCCAGGTTCGAAAAGTTCGCTCTAAATCGCTCGTTCTCTGCCTACAGCACTCCCCACGCATGCGTAGATGCCAAATTAGGCGATAAATAAACGAATAGGCTAAGAATAATTGTATCGGAAAAATTGGAAAAACACCAAGCCTATAGCCCAGGGAAATATCGTCTCAGCCAGGTTCGAAAAGTTCGCTCTAAATCGCTCGTTCTCTGCCTACAGCACTCCCCACGCATGCGTAGATGCCAAATTAGGCGATAAATAAACAAATAGGCGAAGAATAATTCTATCGGAAAAATTGGAAAAACACTATGCCTATAGCCCAGAGAAATATCGTCTCAGCCAGGTTCGAAAAGTTCGCTCTAAATCGCTCGTTCTCTGCCTACATCACTCCCCACGCTTACGTAGATGCCAAATTAGGCGATAAATAAATGAATAGGCGAAGAATAATTCTATCGGAAAAATTGGAAAAACACTAAGCCTATATAGCCCAGGGAAATATCATCTCAGCCAGGTTCGAAAAGTTCGCTCTAAAACGCTCGTTCTCTGCCTACAGCACTCCCCACGCATCCGTAGATGCCAAATTAGGCGATAAATAAACAAATAGGCGAAGAATAATTCTATCGGAAAAATTGAAAACACTAAGCCTATAGCCCAGGGAAATATCGTCTCAGCCAGGTTCGAAAAGTTCGCTCTAAATCGCTCGTTCTCGGCCTACAGCACTCCCCAAGCATGCGTAGATGCCAAATTAGGCGATAAATAAACGAAACGGCGAAGAATAATTGTATCGGAAAATATTGAAAACACTAAGCCTATAGCCCAGGGAAATATCGTCTCAGCCAGGTTCGAAAAGTTCGCTCTAAATCGCTCGTTCTCTGCCTACAGCACTCCCCACGCATGCGTAGATGCCAAATTAGGCGATACATAAACGAATAGGCGAAGAATAATTCTATCGGAAAAATTGGAAAAACACGAAGCCTATAGCCCAGGGAAATATCGTCTCAGCCAGTTTCGAAAAGTTCGTTCTAAATTGCTCGTTCTCAGCCTACAGCACTCCCCGCGCATGGTTAGATGCCAAATTAGGCGATAAATAAACGAATAGGGGAAGAATAATTCAATCGGTAAAATTGAAAAAATACTAAGCCTATAGCCCAGGGAAATATCTTCTCAGCCAGGTTCGAAAAGGTCGCTCTAAATCGCTCGTTCTCTGCCTACAGCACTCCCCACGCGTGCGTAGATGACAAACTAGGCGATAAATAAACGAATTGGCGAAGAATAATTCCATCGGAAAAATTGGAAAAACACCAAGCCTATACCAGGGAAATATCGCCTCAGCAAGGTTCGAAAAGTTCGCTCTCAATCGCTCGTTCTCTGCCTACAGCACTCCCCACGCATGGTTAGATGCCAACTTAGGCGGTAAATAAACGAATAGGGGAAGAATAATTCTATCGGAAAAATTGAAAAAATACTAAGCCTATAGCCCAGGGAAATATCGTCTCAGCCAGGTTCGAAAAGTTCGCTCTAAATCGCGTGTTCTCTGCCTACAGCACTCCCCACGCATGCGTAGATGCCAAATTAGGCGATAAATAAACAAATAGGCGAAGAATAATTCTATCGGAAAAATTGGAAAAACACCAAGCCTATAGCCCAGGGAAATATCTTCTCAGCCAGGTTCGAAAAGTTCGCTCTAAATCGCTCGTTCTCTGCCTACAGCACTCCCCACGCATGCGTAGATGCCAAATTAGGCGATAAATAAACGAATAGGCGAAGAATAATTCTATCGGAAAAATTGGAAAAACACTAAGCCTATAGCCCAGGGAAATCTCTTCTCAGCCAGGTTCGAAAAGTTCGCTCTAAATCGCTCGTTCTCTGCCTACGGCACTCCCCACGCATGCGTAGATGCCAAATTAGGCGATAAATAAACAAATAGGCGAAGAATAATTCTATCGGAAAAATTGGAAAAACACTAAGCCTATAGCCCATTGAAATATCGTCTCAGCCAGGTTCGAAATGTTCGCTCTAAATCGCACGTTCTCTGCCTACAGCACTCCCCACGCATGCGTAGATGCCAAATTAGGCGATAAATAAACGAATAGGCTAAGAATAATTGTATCGGAAAAATTGGAAAAACACCAAGCCTATAGCCCAGGGAAATATCGTCTCAGCCAGGTTCGAAAAGTTCGCTCTAAATCGCTCGTTCTCTGCCTACAGCACTCCCCACGCATGCCTAGATGCCAAATTAGGCGATAAATAAACAAATAGGCGAAGAATAATTCTATCGGAAAAATTGGAAAAACACTATGCCTATAGCCCAGAGAAATATCGTCTCAGCCAGGTTCGAAAAGTTCGCTCTAAATCGCTCGTTCTCTGCCTACATCACTCCCCACGCTTACGTAGATGCCAAATTAGGCGATAAATAAATGAATAGGCGAAGAATAATTCTATCGGAAAAATTGGAAAAACACTAAGCCTATATAGCCCAGGGAAATATCATCTCAGCCAGGTTCGAAAAGTTCGCTCTAAAACGCTCGTTCTCTGCCTACAGCACTCCCCACGCATCCGTAGATGCCAAATTAGGCGATAAATAAACAAATAGGCGAAGAATAATTCTATCGGAAAAATTGGAAAAACACCAAGCCTATAGCTCAGGGAAATATCGTCTCAGCCAGGTTCGAAAAGTTCGCTCTAAATCGCTCGTTCTCTGCCTACAGCACTCCCCACGCATGCGTAGATGCCAAATTAGGCGATAAATAAACAAATAGGCGAAGAATAATTCTATCGGAAAAATTGGAAAAACACCAAGCCTATAGCCCAGGGAAATATCTCTCAGCCAGGTTCGAAAAGTTCGCTCTAAATCGCTCGTTCTCAGCCTACAGCGCTCCCCACACATGCGTAGATGCCAAATTAGGGGATAAATAAACAAATAGGCGAAGAATAATTCTATCGGAAAAATTGGAAAAACACCAAGCCTGTAGCCCAGGGAAATATCGCATCAGCCAGGTTCGAAAAGTTCTTTCTAAATCGCTCGTCCTCTACCTGCACCACTCCCCACGCATGCATACATGCCAAATTGGGCGATAAATAAACGAATACGCGAAGAATCATTCTATCGGAAAAATTGGAAAAACACCAAGCCTATGGCCCAGGGAAATATCGTCTCAGCGAGGTTCGAAAAGTTCGCTCTAAATCGCTAGTTCTTAGCCTACAGCACTCCCCACACATGCGTAGATGCCAAATTAGGGGATAAATAAACAAATAGGCTAAGAATAATTGTATCGGAAAAATTGGAAAAACACCAAGCCTATAGCCCAGGGAAATATCGTCTCAGCCAGGTTCGAAAAGTTCGCTCTAAATCGCTCGTTCTCTACCTGCACCACTCTCCACGTATGCATAGATGCATAATTATATCGGAAAATTGGAAAAACACTAAGTCTATAGCCCAGGGAAATATCGTCTCAGCCAGTTTCGAAAAGTTCGTTCTAAATTGCTCGTTCTCAGCCTACAGCACTCCCCGCGCATGGTTAGATGCCAAATTAGGCGATAAATAAACGAATAGGGGAAGAATAATTCAATCGGTAAAATTGAAAAAATACTAAGCCTATAGCCCAGGGAAATATCGTCTCAGCCAGGTTCGAAAAGTTCGCTCTAAATCGTTCGTTCTCTGCCTACAGCACTCCCCACGCATGCGTAGATGCCAAATTAGGCGATAAATAAACAAATAGGCGAAGAATAATTCTATCGGAAAAATTGGAAAAACACCAAGCCTATAGCCCAGGGAAATATCGTCTCAGCCAGTTTCGAAAAGTTCGCTCTTAATCGCGTGTTCTCTGCCTACAGCACTCCCCACGCATGCGTAGATGCCAATTAGGCGATAAATAAACAAATAGGAGAAGAATAATTCTATCGGAAAAATTGGAAATATACCAAGCCTATAGCCCAGGGAAATATCTTCTCAGCCAGGTTCGAAAAGGTCGCTCTAAATCGCTCGTTCTCTGCCTACAGCACTCCCCACGCGTGCGTAGATGACAAACTAGGCGATAAATAAACGAATTGGCGAAGAATAATTCCATCGGAAAAATTGGAAAAACACCAAGCCTATACCAGGGAAATATCGCCTCAGCAAGGTTCGAAAAGTTCGCTCTCAATCGCTCGTTCTCTGCCTACAGCACTCCCCACGCATGGTTAGATGCCAACTTAGGCGGTAAATAAACGAATAGGGGAAGAATAATTCTATCGGAAAAATTGAAAAAATATTAAGCCTATAGCCCAGGGAAATATCGTCTCAGCCAGGTTCGAAAAGTTCGCTCTAAATCGCGTGTTCTCTGCCTACAGCACTCCCCACGCATGCGTAGATGCCAAATTAGGCGATAAATAAACAAATAGGCGAAGAATAATTCTATCGGAAAAATTGGAAAAACACCAAGCCTATAGCCCAGGGAAATATCTTCTCAGCCAGGTTCGAAAAGTTCGCTCTAAATCGCTCGTTCTCTGCCTACAGCACTCCCCACGCATGCGTAGATGCCAAATTAGGCGATAAATATACGAATAGGCGAAGAATAATTCTATCGGAAAAATTGGAAAAACACTAAGCCTATAGCCCAGGGAAATCTCTTCTCAGCCAGGTTCGAAAAGTTCGCTCTAAATCGCTCGTTCTCTGCCTACGGCACTCCCCACGCATGCGTAGATGCCAAATTAGGCGATAAATAAACAAATAGGCGAAGAATAATTCTATCGGAAAAATTGGAAAAACACTAAGCCTATAGCCCATTGAAATATCGTCTCAGCCAGGTTCGAAATGTTCGCTCTAAATCGCTCGTTCTCTGCCTACAGCACTCCCCACGCATGCGTAGATGCCAAATTAGGCGATAAATAAACGAATAGGCTAAGAATAATTGTATCGGAAAAATTGGAAAAACACCAAGCCTATAGCCCAGGGAAATATCGTCTCAGCCAGGTTCGAAAAGTTCGCTCTAAATCGCTCGTTCTCGGCCTACAGCACTCCCCACGCATGCGTAGATGCCAAATTAGGCGATAAATAAACAAATAGGCGAAGAATAATTCTATCGGAAAAATTGGAAAAACACTATGCCTATAGCCCAGAGAAATATCGTCTCAGCCAGGTTCGAAAAGTTCGCTCTAAATCGCTCGTTCTCTGCCTACATCACTCCCCACGCTTACGTAGATGCCAAATTAGGCGATAAATAAATGAATAGGCGAAGAATAATTCTATCGGAAAAATTGGAAAAACACTAAGCCTATATAGCCCAGGGAAATATCATCTCAGCCAGGTTCGAAAAGTTCGCTCTAAAACGCTCGTTCTCTGCCTACAGCACTCCCCACGCATCCGTAGATGCCAAATTAGGCGATAAATAAACAAATAGGCGAAGAATAATTCTATCGGAAAAATTGGAAAAACACCAAGCCTATAGCTCAGGGAAATATCGTCTCAGCCAGGTTCGAAAAGTTCGCTCTAAATCGCTCGTTCTCTGCCTACAGCACTCCCCACGCATGCGTAGATGCCAAATTAGGCGATAAATAAACAAATAGGCGAAGAATAATTCTATCGGAAAAATTGGAAAAACACCAAGCCTATAGCCCAGGGAAATATCTCTCAGCCAGGTTCGAAAAGTTCGCTCTAAATCGCTCGTTCTCAGCCTACAGCGCTCCCCACGCATGCGTAGATGGCAAATTAGGCGGTAAATAAACGAATTGGCGAAGAATAATTCTATCGAAAAAATTGGAAAAACACCAAGCCTATAGCCCAGGGAAATATCGTCGCAGCCAGATTCGAAAAGTTCGCTCTAAATCACTCGTTCGCAGCCTACAGCACTCCCCACGCATGCGTAGATGCCAAATTAGGCGATAAATAAACGAGTAGGTGAAGAATAATTCCATCGGATAAATTGGAAAAACACCAAGCCTATGGCCCAGGGAAATATCGTTACAGCCAGGTTCGAAAAGTTCGCTCTAAATCGCTAGTTCTGTGCCTACAGCACTCCCCACACATGCGTAGATGCCAAATTAGGGGATAAATAAACAAATAGGCGAAGAATAATTCTATCGGAAAAATTGGAAAAACACCAAGCCTGTAGCCCAGGGAAATATCGCATCAGCCAGGTTCGAAAAGTTCTTTCTAAATCGCTCGTCCTCTACCTGCACCACTCCCCACGCATGCATACATGCCAAATTAGGCGATAAATAAACGAATACGCGAAGAATCATTCTATCGGAAAAATTGGAAAAACACCAAGCCTATGGCCCAGGGAAATATCGTCTCAGCCAGGTTCGAAAAGTTCGCTCTAAATCGCTAGTTCTTAGCCTACAGCACTCCCCACACATGCGTAGATGCCAAATTAGGGGATAAATAAACAAATAGGCTAAGAATAATTGTATCGGAAAAATTGGAAAAACACCAAGCCTATAGCCCAGGGAAATATCGTCTCAGCCAGGTTCGAAAAGTTCGCTCTAAATCGCTCGTTCTCTACCTGCACCACTCTCCACGCATGCATAGATGCATAATTATATCGGAAAATTGGAAAAACACTAAGTCTATAGCCCAGGGAAATATCGTTTTAGCCAGGTTCGAAAAGTTCGCTCTAAATCGCTCGTTCTCAGCCTACAGCGCTCCCCACACATGCGTAGATGCCAAATTAGGCGATAAATAAACGAAACGGCGAAGAATAGTTCTTTCGGAAAAATTGGAAAAACACCAAGCCTATAGCCCAGGGAAATATCGCCTCAGCCAGGATCGAAAAGTTCGCTCTAAATCGCTCGTTCTCTGCCTACAGCACTCCCCACGCATGCGTAGATGCCAAATTAGGCGATAAATAATCGAATAGGCGAAGAATAATTGTATCGGAAAAATTGGAAAAACACCAAGCCTATAGCCCAGGGAAATATCGTCTCAGCCAGGTTCGAAAAGTTCGCTCTAATTCGCTCTTTCTCTACCTGCACCACTCCCCACGCATGCGTAGATGCCAAATTAGGCGATAAATAAACGAATAGGCTAAGAATAAATGTATCGGAAAAATTGGAAAAACACCAAGCCTATAGCCCAGGGAAATATCGTCTCAGCCAGGTTCGAAAAGTTCGCTCTAAATCGCTCGTTCTCTACCTGCACCACTCCCCACGCATGCATAGATGTATACTTATATCGGAAAATTGGAAAAACACTAAGACTATAGCCCAGGGAAATATCGTTTTACCCAGGTTCGAAAACTTCGCTCTAAATCGCTCGTTCTCAGCCTACAGCGCTCCCCACACATGCGTAGATGCCAAATTAGGCGATAAATAAACGAAACGGCGAAGAATAATTGTATCGGAAAAATTGGAAAACACTAAGCCTATAGCCCAGGGAAATATCGTTTTAGCCAGGTTCGAAAAGTTCGCTCTAAATCGCTCGTTCTCAGCCTACAGCGCTCCCCACACATGCGTAGATGCCAAATTAGGCGATAAATAAACGAAACGGCGAAGAATAGTTCTTTCGGAAAAATTGGAAAAACACCAAGCCTATAGCCCAGGGAAATATCGTCTCAGCCAGGTTCGAAAAGTTCGCTCTAAATCGCTCGTTCTCTGCCTACAGCACTCCCCACGCATGCGTAGATGCCAAATTAGGCGATAAATAAACAAATAGGCGAAGAATAATTCTATCGGAAAAATTGGAAAAACACTATGCCTATAGCCCAGAGAAATATCGTCTCAGCCAGGTTCGAAAAGTTCGCTCTAAATCGCTCGTTCTCTGCCTACATCACTCCCCACGCTTACGTAGATGCCAAATTAGGCGATAAATGAATGAATAGGCGAAGAATAATTCTATCGGAAAAATTGGAAAAACACTAAGCCTATATAGCCCAGGGAAATATCATCTCAGCCAGGTTCGAAAAGTTCGCTCTAAAACGCTCGTTCTCTGCCTACAGCACTCCCCACGCATCCGTAGATGCCAAATTAGGCGATAAATAAACAAATAGGCGAAGAATAATTCTATCGGAAAAATTGGAAAAACACCAAGCCTATAGCTCAGGGAAATATCGTCTCAGCCAGGTTCGAAAAGTTCGCTCTAAATCGCTCGTTCTCTGCCTACAGCACTCCCCACGCATGCGTAGATGCCAAATTAGGCGATAAATAAACAAATAGGCGAAGAATAATTCTATCGGAAAAATTGGAAAAACACCAAGCCTATAGCCCAGGGAAATATCTCTCAGCCAGGTTCGAAAAGTTCGCTCTAAATCGCTCGTTCTCAGCCTACAGCGCTCCCCACGCATGCGTAGATGGCAAATTAGGCGCTAAATAAACGAATTGGCGAAGAATAATTCTATCGAAAAAATTGGAAAAACACCAAGCCTATAGCCCAGGGAAATATCGTCGCAGCCAGATTCGAAAAGTTCGCTCTAAATCGCTCGTTCTCTGCCTACAGCACTCCCCACGCATGCGTAGATGCCAAATTAGGCGATAAATAAACGAGTAGGTGAAGAATAATTCCATCGGATAAATTGGAAAAACACCAAGCCTATGGCCCAGGGAAATATCGTCTCAGCCAGGTTCGAAAAGTTCGCTCTAAATCGCTAGTTCTGTGCCTACAGCACTCCCCACACATGCGTAGATGCCAAATTAGGGGATAAATAAACAAATAGGCGAAGAATAATTCTATCGGAAAAATTGGAAAAACACCAAGCCTGTAGCCCAGGGAAATATCGCATCAGCCAGGTTCGAAAAGTTCTTTCTAAATCGCTCGTCCTCTACCTGCACCACTCCCCACGCATGCATACATGCCAAATTAGGCGATAAATAAACGAATACGCGAAGAATCATTCTATCGGAAAAATTGGAAAAACACCAAGCCTATGGCCCAGGGAAATATCGTCTCAGCGAGGTTCGAAAAGTTCGCTCTAAATCGCTAGTTCTTAGCCTACAGCACTCCCCACACATGCGTAGATGCCAAATTAGGGGATAAATAAACAAATAGGCTAAGAATAATTGTATCGGAAAAATTGGAAAAACGCCAAGCCTATAGCCCAGGGAAATATCGTCTCAGCCAGGTTCGAAAAGTTCGCTCTAAATCGCTCGTTCTCTACCTGCACCACTCTCCACGTATGCATAGATGCATAATTATATCGGAAAATTGGAAAAACACTAAGTCTATAGCCCAGGGAAATATCGTCTCAGCCAGTTTCGAAAAGTTCGTTCTAAATTGCTCGTTCTCAGCCTACAGCACTCCCCGCGCATGGTTAGATGCCAAATTAGGCGATAAATAAACGAATAGGGGAAGAATAATTCAATCGGTAAAATTGAAAAAATACTAAGCCTATAGCCCAGGGAAATATCGTCTCAGCCAGGTTCGAAAAGTTCGCTCTAAATCGTTCGTTCTCTGCCTACAGCACTCCCCACGCATGCGTAGATGCCAAATTAGGCGATAAATAAACAAATAGGCGAAGAATAATTCTATCGGAAAAATTGGAAAAACACCAAGCCTATAGCCCAGAGAAATATCGTCTCAGCCAGTTTCGAAAAGTTCGCTCTTAATCGCGTGTTCTCTGCCTACAGCACTCCCCACGCATGCGTAGATGCCAATTAGGCGATAAATAAGCAAATAGGAGAAGAATAATTCTATCGGAAAAATTGGAAATATACCAAGCCTATAGCCCAGGGAAATATCTTCTCAGCCAGGTTCGAAAAGGTCGCTCTAAATCGCTCGTTCTCTGCCTACAGCACTCCCCACGCGTGCGTAGATGACAAACTAGGCGATAAATAAACGAATTGGCGAAGAATAATTCCATCGGAAAAATTGGAAAAACACCAAGCCTATACCAGGGAAATATCGCCTCAGCAAGGTTCGAAAAGTTCGCTCTCAATCGCTCGTTCTCTGCCTACAGCACTCCCCACGCATGGTTAGATGCCAACTTAGGTGGTAAATAAACGAATAGGGGAAGAATAATTCTATCGGAAAAATTGAAAAAATACTAAGCCTATAGCCCAGGGAAATATCGTCTCAGCCAGGTTCGAAAAGTTCGCTCTAAATCGCGTGTTCTCTGCCTACAGCACTCCCCACGCATGCGTAGATGCCAAATTAGGCGATAAATAAACAAATAGGCGAAGAATAATTCTATCGGAAAAATTGGAAAAACACCAAGCCTATAGCCCAGGGAAATATCTTCTCAGCCAGGTTCGAAAAGTTCGCTCTAAATCGCTCGTTCTCTGCCTACAGCACTCCCCACGCATGCGTAGATGCCAAATTAGGCGATAAATATACGAATAGGCGAAGAATAATTCTATCGGAAAAATTGGAAAAACACTAAGCCTATAGCCCAGGGAAATCTCTTCTCAGCCAGGTTCGAAAAGTTCGCTCTAAATCGCTCGTTCTCTGCCTACGGCACTCCCCACGCATGCGTAGATGCCAAATTAGGCGATAAATAAACAAATAGGCGAAGAATAATTCTATCGGAAAAATTGGAAAAACACTAAGCCTATAGCCCATTGAAATATCGTCTCAGCCAGGTTCGAAATGTTCGCTCTAAATCGCTCGTTCTCTGCCTACAGCACTCCCCACGCATGCGTAGATGCCAAATTAGGCGATAAATAAACGAATAGGCTAAGAATAATTGTATCGGAAAAATTGGAAAAACACCAAGCCTATAGCCCAGGGAAATATCGTCTCAGCCAGGTTCGAAAAGTTCGCTCTAAATCGCTCGTTCTCTGCCTACAGCACTCCCCACGCATGCGTAGATGCCAAATTAGGCGATAAATAAACAAATAGGCGAAGAATAATTCTATCGGAAAAATTGGAAAAACACTATGCCTATAGCCCAGAGAAATATCGTCTCAGCCAGGTTCGAAAAGTTCGCTCTAAATCGCTCGTTCTCTGCCTACATCACTCCCCACGCTTACGTAGATGCCAAATTAGGCGATAAATAAATGAATAGGCGAAGAATAATTCTATCGGAAAAATTGGAAAAACACTAAGCCTATATAGCCCAGGGAAATATCATCTCAGCCAGGTTCGAAAAGTTCGCTCTAAAACGCTCGTTCTCTGCCTACAGCACTCCCCACGCATCCGTAGATGCCAAATTAGGCGATAAATAAACAAATAGGCGAAGAATAATTCTATCGGAAAAATTGGAAAAACACCAAGCCTATAGCTCAGGGAAATATCGTCTCAGCCAGGTTCGAAAAGTTCGCTCTAAATCGCTCGTTCTCTGCCTACAGCACTCCCCACGCATGCGTAGATGCCAAATTAGGCGATAAATAAACAAATAGGCGAAGAATAATTCTATCGGAAAAATTGGAAAAACACCAAGCCTATAGCCCAGGGAAATATCTCTCAGCCAGGTTCGAAAAGTTCGCTCTAAATCGCTCGTTCTCAGCCTACAGCGCTCCCCACGCATGCGTAGATGGCAAATTAGGCGGTAAATAAACGAATTGGCGAAGAATAATTCTATCGAAAAAATTGGAAAAACACCAAGCCTATAGCCCAGGGAAATATCGTCGCAGCCAGATTCGAAAAGTTCGCTCTAAATCGCTCGTTCGCAGCCTACAGCACTCCCCACGCATGCGTAGATGCCAAATTAGGCGATAAATAAACGAGTAGGTGAAGAATAATTCCATCGGATAAATTGGAAAAACACCAAGCCTATGGCCCAGGGAAATATCGTCTCAGCCAGGTTCGAAAAGTTCGCTCTAAATCGCTAGTTCTGTGCCTACAGCACTCCCCACACATGCGTAGATGCCAAATTAGGGGATAAATAAACAAATAGGCGAAGAATAATTCTATCGGAAAAATTGGAAAAACACCAAGCCTGTAGCCCAGGGAAATATCGCATCAGCCAGGTTCGAAAAGTTCTTTCTAAATCGCTCGTCCTCTACCTGCACCACTCCCCACGCATGCATACATGCCAAATTAGGCGATAAATAAACGAATACGCGAAGAATCATTCTATCGGAAAAATTGGAAAAACACCAAGCCTATGGCCCAGGGAAATATCGTCTCAGCCAGGTTCGAAAAGTTCGCTCTAAATCGCTAGTTCTTAGCCTACAGCACTCCCCACACATGCGTAGATGCCAAATTAGGGGATAAATAAACAAATAGGCTAAGAATAATTGTATCGGAAAAATTGGAAAAACACCAAGCCTATAGCCCAGGGAAATATCGTCTCAGCCAGGTTCGAAAAGTTCGCTCTAAATCGCTCGTTCTCTACCTGCACCACTCTCCACGCATGCATAGATGCATAATTATATCGGAAAATTGGAAAAACACTAAGTCTATAGCCCAGGGAAATATCGTTTTAGCCAGGTTCGAAAAGTTCGCTCTAAATCGCTCGTTCTCAGCCTACAGCGCTCCCCACACATGCGTAGATGCCAAATTAGGCGATAAATAAACGAAACGGCGAAGAATAGTTCTTTCGGAAAAATTGGAAAAACACCAAGCCTATAGCCCAGGGAAATATCGCCTCAGCCAGGATCGAAAAGTTCGCTCTAAATCGCTCGTTCTCTGCCTACAGCACTCCCCACGCATGCGTAGATGCCAAATTAGGCGATAAATAATCGAATAGGCGAAGAATAATTGTATCGGAAAAATTGGAAAAACACCAAGCCTATAGCCCAGGGAAATATCGTCTCAGCCAGGTTCGAAAAGTTCGCTCTAATTCGCTCTTTCTCTACCTGCACCACTCCCCACGCATGCGTAGATGCCAAATTAGGCGATAAATAAACGAATAGGCTAAGAATAAATGTATCGGAAAAATTGGAAAAACACCAAGCCTATAGCCCAGGGAAATATCGTCTCAGCCAGGTTCGAAAAGTTCGCTCTAAATCGCTCGTTCTCTACCTGCACCACTCCCCACGCATGCATAGATGTATACTTATATCGGAAAATTGGAAAAACACTAAGACTATAGCCCAGGGAAATATCGTTTTACCCAGGTTCGAAAACTTCGCTCTAAATCGCTCGTTCTCAGCCTACAGCGCTCCCCACACATGCGTAGATGCCAAATTAGGCGATAAATAAACGAAACGGCGAAGAATAATTGTATCGGAAAAATTGGAAAACACTAAGCCTATAGCCCAGGGAAATATCGTTTTAGCCAGGTTCGAAAAGTTCGCTCTAAATCGCTCGTTCTCAGCCTACAGCGCTCCCCACACATGCGTAGATGCCAAATTAGGCGATAAATAAACGAAACGGCGAAGAATAGTTCTTTCGGAAAAATTGGAAAAACACCAAGCCTATAGCCCAGGGAAATATCGCCTCAGCCAGGATCGAAAAGTTCGCTCTAAATCGCTCGTTCTCTGCCTACAGCACTCCCCACGCATGCGTAGATGCCAAATTAGGCGATAAATAATCGAATAGGCGAAGAATAATTGTATCGGAAAAATTGGAAAAACACCAAGCCTATAGCCCAGGGAAATATCGTCTCAGCCAGGTTCGAAAAGTTCGCTCTAATTCGCTCTTTCTCTACCTGCACCACTCCCCACGCATGCGTAGATGCCAAATTAGGCGATAAATAAACGAATAGGCTAAGAATAAATGTATCGGAAAAATTGGAAAAACACCAAGCCTATAGCCCAGGGAAATATCGTCTCAGCCAGGTTCGAAAAGTTCGCTCTAAATCGCTCGTTCTCTACCTGCACCACTCCCCACGCATGCATAGATGTATACTTATATCGGAAAATTGGAAAAACACTAAGACTATAGCCCAGGGAAATATCGTTTTACCCAGGTTCGAAAACTTCGCTCTAAATCGCTCGTTCTCAGCCTACAGCGCTCCCCACACATGCGTAGATGCCAAATTAGGCGATAAATAAACGAAACGGCGAAGAATAATTGTATCGGAAAAATTGGAAAACACTAAGCCTATAGCCCAGGGAAATATCGTCTCAGCCCGGTTCAGAAACTTATCCGAGTGCTGATAGCTTCGTGTGCACTGTTGTCGCCACTTGGTAATTGGGGAAGCGAGAGCTAGTACGAAAGTGAATTCCCTAGCTACTGCGGGCCGAATCTTGAAAACGATCATCCTACTTGACGGGTCTGCATTTGGGTAGACATAGAAATTTTTACGATTCTACTTTTTTTTTAAATATGGGGGAGAATCCTAATGCCCATTACGTCTGCGCAGCGGCATCTTACCTCTTCTCTCGAAGCGCTTCCTCGGGGCACATATCGCTCATGCTCGGCATGTGGCCACAGCAGTTGACGCAATCAATGTAACGGACATGTGCTGACTGGTTTTCGTGGAGGAGGAGGAAAGGGTAGTGCATGTTGTACTGCCTTAGTATATGCAAGGCATGTCATTGGAAAGCTGAGCAAATTTGCATGCATGTAACCTGTCTGCATTCGTGTTTTGCTAGAAATGTGCGAGATTTGTTGTGTTCATACTGCTTGCGCAAATGAATTTCAGACCTCTCAGCTTGCATAGCCAGGCCCGCATTCATTAGCTATGTTTTCAAACCTTCTTACCCATTTCAGTGGTGCCTTTCGTTTTTGGCAATTGTAAATAAACTGTGTTTTCACTTAGTGGATAACGGCTAATGATCTACTCTGAAGGAGGCCATGTGATTTTCTACAAATACTTTATAATTACTTATAAAAAATTATACCCGCCGTGGTTGCTGAGTGGTTATCATGTTAGGCTGCTGAGCACGAGGTCGCGGGATCGAGTCCCGGCCACGGCGGCCGCATTTCTATGGGCGCGAAAACACCCGTGTACTTAGATATAGGTGCACGTTAAAGAACCCCAGGTTGTCGAAATTTTAGGAGTCCTCCACTACGGCGTGCCTCATAATCAGAAAGTGGTTTTGGCACGTAAAACCCCATAATTTTTTTAATAAAAAATATAGCTTCACATGGCATACCTCGTTGTATGGATAATGTAAAGTATCTTCTCAAGTAGCATGCAACAGTTTTTGAAAGACAGTGGTTGCTATGGTTGCTGCAGTTACAGTACGACAAAAATGACATTTTAGGGAGAACGAAGTAGAGCATACAGACACAATGCTCTACTTGAAGGAACGATGACTTTATTGCTTGAAGTAACGATGACTTTACTAATCATAGTAGTGATGTTGAAGGTCTTAACAAGCATAAGGGTTTAGCAATACTTTTTCAATAACCAGTTTCATCTTACAAGTTTTTATGTTCAAGTGCTCCACATGTCACAGCAAGTTCAGTAACACGAGTGCAAAAGTGGTGGTAATAATAATATTTGGGGTTTTGCGTGCCAAAACCACTTTCTGATTATGAGGCACGCCGTAGTGGAGGACTCCGGAAATTTTGACCACCTGGGGTTCTTTAACGTGCACCTAAATCTAAGCACACGGGTGTTTTCGCATTTCGCCCCCATCGAAATGCGGCCGCCGTGGCCGGGATTCGATCCCGCGACCTCGTGCTCAGCAGCCCAACACCATAGCCACTGAGCAACCACGGCGGGTAAAAGTGGTGGTAATCATGGCTTCTGAAACGACCTCATGAGAAGGCCTCATACAGCAAGAACATTCTCCTGTAGCTCCTCAGCTCACAAACATCAACATGAAACAGTTGTTGCAGTAACTGTGCCTAATTTAACCATGGCAAACAAATATAATTATGTCAAATGTTTGTTCCTGACCATAAATGGACCTAGAAGACAAACAATAATGCTTTCTCGAAATACTCATGCCTCACATGCCATGGGTGCTGTTCGAGCAGGCTACAAATATAGCCTCTATACATAGCTATAGCTGGTGGTTCGTGGGAAATACAGGCATCTGTGCTGCGCAAAAGCTGGTTTGCTAGGGCGCGACGGAGTAAGACGTGTGGTACATCGGCTCCGTCGATTTTCGGCTGGAGCCGCGGCTCAATCCTCTGCACCCCAACAAGACTGACGTCAATCGACGCAGCAAGCCGTGTGGACTACGTGGATACCATTGTTCCCTAGGTGAGCCCACTTTTGAAGATTTTACGACCGAATTACACCTGACTACGTGGGCGACGCCGACGCCCGGCGGCGTGGAACCGGCCTCCCGAGGTAAAATGGCGGCCCCAGCGTCATTCCTGAGGGGTTACGATCCCGACGCCATGGCCTGGATGACGGTTTCAACATCGGAAGATCCAAATTTCGATGTTATTCCGAATATTAGGCACCAATCTCTCAATGAAGCGGTCGCGCGCTGCTCGCTCGTTCAAGCCAAGACGGCGGCGTCCATCGCCGTCCCGGCCTCCGGCACATTTGTCGGGAAGCCGTAGCCTCCTGCCTCGCGCGATTTCGGGAAGCAAAGGCAAGGCCCTTACCAAGTGGAAGCCTCACCCATTCCCAAGACCGGGCCCTGACGACTTCGTGGTCGTGCTCAAGCCACGCGAAGACGTCGCTGCACCAAGCCTTTTCGGAGAACCACTACGGTGCCGCAATTACGGCCTACCTCGGGCCTGAGGCGGCAAGGTCTGTTACGGTTCTGCGACCCGTGAACAAAACCTCATAGTGATCCACACCCCGAACCCGGCGGCGGCAGATCGGCTCCTCGGGGACTCTTCAATCAACACCGAGCGTGGAGCGATACCGCTCCCCGGATACCTTAGACAAGATGGAGGCGATGTCTGCCACGGCGTCATCGTCGTCAGGAACTCTGACACCACTGAATCGCTTCGGCAGCAGGTGCAATGGAGAGGAGGCACCATCGTCGAGGTGGGGAAATTCCGCTCCTCTAACAGAGCTCGGGTCACCTTCGCCGGGAGGGAGAAACATCGTTTTGTGCACTATGAGAACATGCTCATCCCAGTGCAAACCTAATATCGGACAATCTCGGCCTGCGGCCTGTGTGTGGCGGTCGGCCACCGAGCGGATGCCCGTCCCAACACGCAGCCGAACACGTGCGGACTCTGCGGGCAACAAGCACCGCTTGTGGAGGCGGTGCGGGCCCCTCACGAGTGCGTTCTGCAATGCTCGATTTGTGGCGGTGTACACGCCACAGAATCGCGGGAGCGTGCGGCAAAATTCAGCACACACAAGCTGGCCGCCCCGAGGGGCGAGACAAAAAACAAAATGGCGGCCAAGAAGAAGAGCCGCCATCTTGGACTTCCAGGTGAGTCACCGTGCCGGGACGACAGCAACACCGAGAAGCCGGCGCCACATACCGGAGAAGCTGGCAAGCGACCGCAACCACATGGCGGCACTGGAAAGCTGTCGACGTCGCCACCACGCGGCAAGGCCAGGGCCTGGGCCAACGCCGTGAAACAACGGAACGCAGGTGAGCAGTACGGGCGGGGCTGCCTCCTCCTCTTTTAGCCTCCCCCCCCCCTGCGGCAGGCAGTGCCAACCAAACCAAAATAGCAGCTCTCGAGGGCCGAATTGAGATGCTGCTCAAGAAAATTACGCTCCTGGAATCGCAGTCAAAACAGCCTACCACTTCCGCTCTACACCCGTAACCGAGGTTATGGAGACTGAGCCCGCTGCACCGAAGGCAGCACTGAGCGCGGAAGCTGCACTAGAGGCCCGTCTTGATGCCCGCATGGACGCCCGTTTCAATACCCTAGAAAGTCAAGTTGCCGCGGCAATCACGTCCGCAATCACCAAAATGACTGAAAATATACCGACAATCGTGGCACAGCACATCGCACAATCCTCTCGTGGCGTCCGACGAACTGGCGGTCCTATCAGAGACGTGTCTGGCCGCTATCCAAAAACGTCGCGCCGCACCATTGAAACTGAAGTAGAAGATGATGACAGCTGCTCGCTCTCCGGAATGGAGGATGCTCCCCTCCCCGCGAGTGCTGGCTCCGGAGCAGCGTCCCTGCTATCGCTATTTCACTTCAATGACCATGGCGGACAGCCCTCAAATTAGGCGCTCCCCCGCTACCAATTCGGCCACCCCCATTCGAATTACCCAATGGAACTGCCGGGGATTCCGCTCCCGCGCCAAGCGGGCGGACGTCCGGCTTTTCCTGTCAACATTCGCTTCACTCCCCGCGGTGGTTGCCCTCCAGGAGCCAGGGAGCGGCGCCACCCTTACACATTACACCACACTCCAGCAGGACCCCTCTTCCTGTATCTGCATGCACAAAAACGATACAGCCAACCAGGTCGATTTGGAACTCAATGCTGAATATTCCTATGTGACGGTCACCTTCTTCCTCTTAAGAAACAAAACGCACCATTAGATATACTCCACATCTATTGTTCTCCCAAGCTTAAAAATGCAACTTTCGCAGCCCTCTTCAGTCGCACCCTGAAGGCTGCGGCGCCCTGGTCATCGTGGGCGATTTCAACGCTCACAGCACACTCTGGGGGTACGTGCGTGAAGAGAAGAGCGGGCGCAAGCTAGCGGAACTTGCGTCCACGCTGGGCCCGGCTCTTCACACCGACCTTGCAAATTCAACGGGGGTAGGTAATTCCGTGACTCGGGTGACGTGTCCCTAGCTTACCTTAACCAAAAACATTACACACGCAGAATGGGCCAACACCGAGGAAACCCTCGGTAGTGACCACTGCATACTCAACGCAACCGTCAGTAGCGAACCAGTGGCGAGATCCAACGCCCAAGCCCGCCTACCCGACTGGACAAACTTCCGGCAAAACTACACTAATTCGGCCCCTATCCACGAACAAGGTTTCTACGCGTGGTCACAAGAATTAGTTACACACCTTCGTTCGACGGAAACTCAAGTTCAACTATCGGAGGCCACGCCGGAGGCGGACAACCACCTCCTGCACCTATTGCAGGCGTGGCACAACCTCGTCCACAGGTGACGCAGCAAAAAACACAATAGGAAGCTCTAAATTCGCATCGCTGAGTTCACCCAACGAGCGGCAGAGTACGCGGCCCAGCTCGCCGACACGAATTGGGTGGACCGATGCAACATGGCTGCTAGACAAATGTCTAGCCGGAGCACCTGGCATCTCTTTCGCGCCTTGATCGATCCGACTCAAACCAGAGCCGAGACACAAAAACATCTCCAACGGGCTATCCATAGCTACGCCGGAGATATCTCTGGTATCTCTTTCGCGCCTTGATCGATCCGCCTCAAACCAGAACCATGACACAGGAACATCTCCAACGGACTATCCATAGCTACGCCGGAGATATCTCAAAATTAGCATGCAAACTACGCGATCAATACCTCTGTATATAACAGGACTTCCGAGGGCCAGCGTATTCGTATGCAGGTTCCGAAAACGCGGAGCTGGTTCAACCGTTCCGGCTCCACGACCTGAAGACGGCCCTCACTAAAATGAAGCGAGGGACGGCGCCGGGAAGAGACAAAAAAGCAGTGAAATTACTGGCCAACCTTGCCTACCCGGCCCTACGAGGCGCTCCTCGCATACATATACTCAATCTGGCTCGGTGAGGCACCCCTTCCAATCGAATGGAAGACTGCCCTGGCCATAACCGCGGAGATAACCATAGCCATAACCACGGAGAACCTCCTCCCCGTCTCCCTCACGTCTTGTGCGGTAAAGCTGATGGAGGCTATGGTGCAAAATAGGCTGTCCGAGTTTTTGGAAAACAAAAACGTATTCGCAGACACCATGTTCGGATTCCGCCCGCACCGGTCCGCGCAGGGTGTCCTCTTCAACTAGACTGTGACGGTCTAAATCTCCTCGAATACCCCCTCAATGAAAAGGCAGTACTCGCCCTCGATATTAAGGGAGCCTTCGACAATGCCACACATGACATAATTCTGACGCACCTCTCACAAACCAACTGTGGACACAACGCGTTTCAATACGTTAGGAAATTTCTCTCCGACCGCCAGTCGTACATCGGGATACAAGATGAAGAACACGGCCCCTATACCAATTAGGCACGAGAGGTACCCCGCAGGGCGCGGTCTTCTCACCCCTACTATTCTATTTGGCAATGCTGAAACTTCCGGCTCAGCTGGAGAATGTAGAAGGCATACAGCACGCGTTGTATGCCGACGTCACCATCTGGGCTAAACATGGATCGATAGAAGACATTGAAGCCAACCTGCAGCAAGCGGCGGAGATTGTGGACGCCTACGCCCGCCGCTGCGGCTTTCAATGCTCCCCGGCCAAATCGCAATTTGTGCACATTCACCCCTCGCCGAAGCACTACCAAAATCTAACTGTCGCTAGCAAATGGAACCATCACAGAACACGATGAGATCAGAGTACTGGGTCTCGTTATTCATAAACACAGCTGAGTAGACACAACACTGGCCAAACTGCGCAAGGTGGTTCCCCAGGTGGGCCGCATGGTCCGCCGGGTTTCCAATAAACGCGGGGGGTTACGGTGCAAAGGCGCCTTGCGGCTGGCGCTCGCATTCGTAACCAGCGATTGTTGTACTCGACTCCTTACCTCCACTTTCGCAGGTTTGACGAGAACGCCCTCGAGGCGATTCTGCTTGGTAACAACTTTACTGATAGCCCTGCAGAGCTTTCGCCGACGGGGCCTTAGGTCTCCCACGTGGGGATGTCGAGGTGCTGCTCGCCGCGGCCTCGCGGGGCTGCTGGACGGCCCAGAGTTGGTCACCGAGGCTGGGGCTGCGCAAGGGCGGCCCACCGCGACGGAAGGGCTCCGGAGTTAGCACCGTGCGGGTTTTTGTTACAGTCCCAGAGCATGTGAGTTAAAGTGGCTATATCAGTGTGGCAGATCTTGCATATATTTGTCGGGTATGTGCCGGGGCCTACCTGTGGTTAGGGTACGCGACCGTCTGCAGTTGTCTGAGGGCCACCGCCTGCGCCCGGACCAGCTTGTAGCTGGGCGGAGGGAAGGTTCGGCGGGCCAGGCAGAGGGCCTTTGTAATTTCGTTGTAGCTGGTCAAGCAGTCTTTGGTACTGTCCCATGGACGACGGTCGCCGGTGCGTTTCGCGAGCTCGCGCGCCTTGGCGTGTGCCGTCTCGTTTCGGTTGCGATGTGTATCCGATACTTCTCCCACGTGCGCCGGGAACCACTGGATTCTGGTTTGAAAATCTACCTCCCGCTGGACTTGTCGATTGCACAGGACTCGGGCCGTTCTCCGCGAGATCCATTCTTTGGCGAAGTTTCTGACCGCTTGTCGCGAGTCGCAGAAAACCATGGTGCATGCTGGATCCGTGAGGGCGAGTGCCACCGCCGATTCCTCCGCTTCTGCGCGCTCGCACGCTACATTTGCCGTTGCACGTTTTGCCACTCGAATCGACGACCGCAACCGCGAATCGCGAGCGTTCTGCGTATTCCGCGGCGTCAACGAACCGTGTCTCCGTTTCGTCTTCGTGGGTGTGTAGGAGAGCTCTGGCCCTGGCCACTCTTCTTCCTGGTTGCGTTCCGGCTGGTCTTCCGTGGAATCGGGTCGACTCTTAGCGTTTGTCTGATCGCGTCCGGAACAGCGACTTTCTGGCCTTGTTGTTGCGTGGTAACGGATGTCGAGACTTTCCATGATCTGGCGTCCCGCTCCCGTGTCCGCTAATCTTTCTAGTTGTGAAGTGTGCTGCACCTCGGCGATTTCGCTAAGCGTGTTGTGAAGCCCGCGCTGAAGCAAGCGGTGCGTGCTGGTGGACTCGGGTAGACCCAGTGCTATCTTGTACGCCCTGCGTATGAAGATGTTGATCTTGGCTTCTTCTCCCTTGTACCAGTTGTGGAATACCGCGCCGTACGCAATATGGCACATGACGAAAGAGTGCATGAGTCGTGTGATACTCGCCTTCCTCATTCCATTTCTTCTGCTAGTGACCCTCTTGAGGATTCTCACGGCGTTAGCCGTCTTGTGCTTTTATTTATTTATTTTTATTTACCCTCAGGGCCGAAGCATTACAGAGGGGAGTGGGTAGAGAATAAACACAGTGCATATATAGTAACATAACTATAACAAAATAATCATGAACGTAATAAACATAATATCACAAAGCATGCATGGTATGGTATGGTAACTCCTAATTATACAATGTCAGCTAAGGCATATTTAAATCGGGTATTATCATTAATGGAAACAATGTCGGAAGAAAGGTGATTCCAATCTTGTGAAGTTCGAGGTAAAAAAGAGTAAAGAAAGGTTTTAGTATGACATGGCTCGATACCAACCTTAAAGCGATCGTCAACACGGTTAGATTTAGTAATCGTTTCGCCGTTGACGCCGTTGGCCTCGATTATCAAGCCGACGACCCTAATTCTCTGCACTATCGGGATGGTTGCTCCGTTTCTCGTGCGTAGTCTGATCTCTTCGTATTCTCGCCTGGTCGTCGCCGCATTCCGACCAGATCCGGGTGGTCTGCCCCTCTGCGTGGGGCGGTAGAGTAGGAGTTCCGACTTTTTCGGCGAACATCGTAACCCCGTACCCACAAGGTGTTCCTCTATTGTCTCGATTGCTAGTTGCAGTGCCGTTTCGATGTCACCGTCGCTGCCTTCGGGCACCCAGAGGTTTATGTCGTCGGCGTATATGGTGTGCTGTACGTCTTTGAGTTCTTGTAGCTTTTCTGCTAGCCCGATCATGACCAGGTTGAAGAGCGTGGGCGAGATGACGGAGCCCTGCGGGGTGCTGGAGCTTCCCGGCGTTTGCTCTTCTAGCTGGAGGTCCCCTGACACTAAAACAGCTCGCCTGTCTGTCAAGAAATCCTTTACGTAGTTGTACGTGCGTACACCTAGGTTTTGGCGCGATATCTCGCGTAAGATCGCCGAGTGCGCGAGTCTATCTAACGCGCTTTCGAGGTCGAAGCCGAGAAATGCTCTGGTGCCTCTGGTCTTGCCGTCGAGCACCTGGTGTTTCAGTTGTATCATTGCGTCTTGCGTTGACAGGTGTGGGCGGAATCCTATGATGGATGGCGGGCATGCCCCGTTCTGCTCTAAGTGGGCTTGCCAGCGGTTAAGCAGTGCGTGCTCCATGGCCTTGCCGACGCACGACGTTAGCGATATGGGGCGAACGTTGTCGAGGCTCGGCGCTTTTCCAGGTTTCGGAATTAGTATCATTCTCGCAGTTTTCCACTGTTGCGGGAGGCTGCCGCGCTGCCAGCAGTCATTGATGAATGCCATCAACTGTTCCACCGGATCGGTCGTCGAGGTTCTTCAAGGCACGATTCGACACCCCGTCGGGGCCCGGCGCCGATCTGCTGTGGAGGTTGTGCAGCGCCGTCCCGATCTCTTCTGCGCTAAAGTCCTTATCCAATTCTTCGTTCGGATCCCCCTCATATGGGCCGTGTTGTGCGGTCGAAGTGTGCGGCAAGTACTTCGCTCGTAACCGGACGGTCACTGCATCTTCAACGTGCTTCTCGAGCTCACTATGTAACAGACGTTCGAGGCAGTTCCTCTAGTGGGACTTGGTCTTCGTTTCGTCCAACAAATACATGAGCAAGTTCCACGATTTCCCGTTGTGTAGTTGGCAGTCGACTGCATTGCATAACTCGTCCCACTGATGGCGGTTGAGCGTTCGGCAGTGTTCCTCTATGTTGCGGTTGATCTCTGCTATTTTCTTTCCGAGCCTTCGATCGAGTCTCTCTCCCTTCCATCTGGCCAGGACCGAGTTCTTCGCCTCGATGAGATGCGCCAGGCGGCTGTCCATCTTGTCAGTTTCGACCTCGGTTTCGACGGTCTTGGTTGACGCTTTGGCGTCCGCGACCAGCGAGCGGGCCCAGGCTTCGATGTCCGTGACCGTATGTCCTGAAGACTGTTGTTGGTCTCGTTTCTTTCTAAAATCTTCCTAATCGATCCATTTGAATTTTTGCTTACTGCCCTGCGCCTTGTCCGGCGTCTGGACGTGTATTTAGACGATCATGTGGTCGCTCTCCAAGTCGGTCGACGTGTTTTTCCACGTGGTGGCCGTCGCCCCGGCATTTCGTACGAACGTCAGGTCCGGGGTCGTGTCCCTGGAAGGGGAGTTGCCGATTCTCGTCGGCTACGCCGGTTCTGTAAGTAACGTGAAGTCGAGTTCCTGCGCACATTTCCCGAGTTGCCTTCCCATGGCCGTGCTGTATCCGTAATCCCACGCCGCGTCTTCCGCGTTGAAATCGCCCCCTGCAATCGGCGCCCGGGACCCGGCAATCTTGAGCGTCTTCTGCAACAGCGCCCGGAAGCGTTGGCGGTGTTTCGACGGGCTGCTGTATACGTTCAGTACGATTATGCTGTTTCACCTGCTTGCTGGGTATTAGTTCGATGAGAGCGTGTTCCATCTGGACGCCGCTTAATTCGTGGTCAACGAATGTGAGACTCTTCCTAACGAGCGTGCACACACTCCTTCCCTCGATTTTGTTGCCGTGCGTTTTGTAGCCTGTTAAAGTAGCCTCGTTGGTGAGTGTTTCTTGGAGTAATATTACGTACGGTTTACGTGTTGCGTGCCCCTGATGTGTAGCCGTAGAACCGCGTGTTTGCCGGCGAAGCCAGGGCAGTTCGACTGCCATATTACTATCCCTTGATTATCGTTGGCCATAGTTGCCCTTGATTGGTGGCTCGGTCCCGCATCACTGCTCGCTGGTATGTGTCCTTGTTGCGTGAATACGGAGTGATTCATTATTATCTGCATGTTCCCTTCGAGGTTAGTGGTCCTGTTTGCGAGCCCACGGACTGTTGCGTGTAGGGTGGTCTCAATGGAAGATTGCATGGTGCACAGCATTTTCTTGATGTCTGTAATTTCCGCTCGCACCTGGCTCTCGAAACCGCCCTCGTGCTGTTGCTGTTGTATCGCCAGTTTCTTCGGGGCGCGCGCGTCCGCGTCTGGAACGCTCGCCGGCACCAACGGTTGTGCGTTCTGTTTGTTTTGTTCCGCCACGGCGTGCTCGCGTCTGAGTTCTCGCATCTCTTGCATTAGCTTTTGGACTAGTTCGCGCATTACCGCGTTCTCTTTCCTTAGCTCCTCTAAAATGCCATTATCGGCTTTTTGACTTTTTTCTGGGACTTCAGGTGCTTTTCCGACCCCCTCCCGCGCAAGGCCCCGGACAGTGTCCGCCCAGCTCACCTTGTCTCCGGGAGTTGGTGTCCAGGATCTGGATCTCGTCGGGGCGCGCCTGTGCCTTTGCCGGCTGCAGGACCGGGACCGGCCACGTGATCGCGACGTGGATCTGGGACTGGGCGGTTTTATGGGCGGGAGTTTTGCTGTGTCAGTTGGTCATGTGCGTTTTGGCGCTCCCATCGTCGTTTGAGAATCACGTACAGAGTCTTCTACCCTGCTTTGCAGGCCTTGTCAGCCGTCATGTGAGCGCCGTCGCACAGGTTACACTTGGGCGAGCATTGGTGTCACTGGTCGGGGTTGCGGCCTCTGCAACCCCTTCAAATGCGGTTGGTGGGATTCGGGCAAACGTCCATGCGGTGGCCGAGGCGTCCGCACTGGTAACAGATGTCAATTTTCTTGCGATACAACATGCAATGGACGAGTGTTGCGCCGTACCTGACGAGGTTGGCCACTTTGAATACGTCGAGCTCAATGACAACCGTGGTCGTAGTGCCTATGCGTTTCGCCGCCAGTGCCAGTGGGTTTCTCAGTTTACGACGTTCTCGTCCAGTGCTCGGGGCCCGTCTTCAATGGGGATGCCACGAATAGCTCCCTCTCGACCTCCAGGTCAACACCTTCGCGGAACTCCGAGAAGCACACCTGACGAACCACTACACAAGGCTCTCAAAGACGCCGTCTGGTCGCCTTCTTGCCCGAGTACACATCCACCGTCCAACACTGACGGAAGAGCGCGTGCGCATCCCCGAAATCTGGAGATACGCCCAGCACGTGCGCCCTTTTCCGGCCAACATGACAGCAGACGACGATAGTGGCCGGCGTCTCGCGCGGGCGGAAGCATTGGCACGTCACTGTGGGAACAAACACGGAGTATTCTACGTATACGCCTCCGGCCCACACCATGGGGCTTGGTATTGGCCTCGAGCTCCACCACTGGAAAAGCTGGCGCCACCGTCGGCGTGACGTGCTAGGAGGGATCACGTGGACATAGCGGCCGCGTCGGCTGCTTCGGACGCGCCGAAGCGAGCTGAAAACGAGAGTTTAAATTCCCTCATGCGCTGCGGTCCTCATTTAGTGGCGAGATTTTCCCGCTTCGAGGGTCTCCTTTACAACGCTTCAAAGCACTACAATAGGTAGTGGCTGCCTTTGAAGGCGCACAACATGGTAGGCTACTGCTCGGTGCCGCAATGCCGGACGCACGCAACGGAGCACGGTGTCAGCCATAGGTGTCAGCCTTATTCACACGTAGCCGCAGGACAAGAAGCTGTGTGAAGCTTGGCTCGCGAAACATAAAACCGGCAAACAGTCATCGGCTACAACTCGGGTATGCAGCAAGCACAGGCGCGAGGAAGATTTTTGCTACGGCGCCCGGTCTGCGATGTTCTGAAAACGCTCACCGAGACGCTCGCCCGAGTCCGCTGCCCGACTAATGTCATGACGGTTTGGTCTGTGAACCTGTCGATGCTATAGAAACTGGCAAGTTCAGTGGAGTGGAAAGGCAGCGGTAAGAAGCACATTTAAAAAAAGCATGGCGTATGGTCATATTTGTGTTATGAATTAATGCACTGGATTACAAAAAAAAGGAGCAGCGGGGAATTGCACGCTGAGAACACCGATAAACATACAGTGCGACGCAACTCGAGAAATAGTATTGAAAGGTCAAAGAATTTAGAAGAAAAAAAAGATTGAATCGTCACGACGGCACATCACAGTCCCCGTAGGCGTCGAAGTCTCTACGATGAAATTATTTTTGAACAGCTCTGATAGCGCCCACGCAACAATGGTTGCTTGTATACTGTCAAATGCTCATATTCTGCGGCCTAAAGCTCATGGCACGGTGCGAAAACGCGCGCGCGGAGAAAGCGAAACAGTGCGCGGACAAGCATGCAGACGCGCAGTCGGTCGCTGCGAATATGCGCGATCGCTTCATTGAGGCTTCATTCTATTACGCTCCATTTAGTTATACAAACACTATAAGAACATATTTCAGATAGTTTGCTCTGAGCGTTTACCTACCTTTCACGCAAGCCGGTTCGGTAGACTCCATCGCGGCGACCGCGCGCAGTGGCGTTCACTGTACGTATTCGGTAAAGAGATAGCGTCTGTAAACGATTGTGTGCTTTCAGTTTGCCCAAGATTATTATTTAGACAGTAAGAAACTTCTCTCGTTTCGAAAGTACTTACAGAAATGTCCGGGAGAGCTCGCGCGTGGTGTTTTCAGTGAGCGCTGACAGCAAAACCTATGAGGAGCGCGCCACGTGATCCCTCATACTACGCCAGCGAGGCGCTTCCGATAGATGGCGACTCCGTAACTCCTCGCCGCCAATACAGCCGCAGTCATCCACCAAAACACCGCGGTGAACGGCCTTATGTTCAAAGCACAAGACATATCACATGCGGAAGAGGTGGCCATCGCGCTCGCCACCGCAGCTGATCAGGACTCGCGGGTCATTATTAGCGACTCGCGAGGGGCCTGCAGGAACATCGAAAGCGGCTTCATTCCCTGTTTTGCGTACCGCATACTTCAAGGCAGCAACTGTTTAGTTCTCGGGGTCCCCGCGTCCCGCGCGATAATATGGACGCACGAGGGTTTCGAGGGCAACGAAGCGGCCGACGCCGCTGCCCGCACGCTCACTCACTCTCCGGGCATCTCCCTCGCCTCCCCTCGAAGTGGACTCCGACTCCAATCCGGCATTTACCTTCAAGAGGAAGCTTTAGCTCGGGTCATCATCATCAGCCTATTTATGTCCACTGCAGGACAAAGGCCTCTCCCTGCGATCTTCAATTACCCCTGTCCAACTAGCCCCCGCAAATTTCCTAATTTCGTCGCACCACCTAGTCTTCTGCCGTCCTCTACTGCGCTTCCCTTCTCTTGGTACCCATTCTGTCACACTAATGGTCCAACGGTTATTTCATCTGCGCATTACATGACCTGCCCAGCCCCATTTTTTTCTCTTAATGTCTATCAGAATATCGTCTATACCCGTTTGCTCTCTGATCCAAACCGCTCTCTTTCTGTCTCTTAAAGTTATGCCTAGCATTCTTCGTTCTATCGCGCTTTGCGCGGTCCTTGACTTGTTCTCAAACTTTTTGTCATTCTTGGTTCTTTGCAGCTCGAGCGCTCCTATCTAAATATATGCAAAAGGAGAATTCGTTTTTCTCGGCAACCACTGCACCAAATTTGACGAGGTTTGTCGCATTTAAAAGAAAACTGAAAATTTAGTGACTGTTGGTTTCCAATTTTTTATTTGTATTGACTATTTTTTATTAAAAATTGGCAAGAATAGAAGATTTCAGAAAACGAAACTATCAAGTTTACAACTCTCTAACTCAGCACGGAAAAATGATATCACAATTCTTTGAGTTGCACCTGACAGTACATCTAAAGCGGACAAAATTGACATGTTACATATGAATCTAAAAAAAAGGTTCAGTAATATGGAAATACAGCTTTTGCGGAACCCTTGTACACAACGTAACAAATTCACGTAAGATATAAATTGACATATCGAATTTGTCTGCTTTCAATGGTCTAATGGATGTCGTTTGCTGAACTGCAATATCTGTTTTTGATGCAGAGCTATTAATTCATAAACTTCGTGCGTCTATTTTTTTTCGAACTTCCGAATTTTTGAAAATCTTTTTCACAATATCCAGGCCCTAAATCAAAATTCCATTTCCAACAGTCATTAGAATTCAACTTTCTCTCTCAAATGCAACAAATTTCATTGAAATCGGTCCAGGGGTTATCTCAGAAAAATGTTTTTCCATTTCACATGTATTTGAATAGGCCGCGTCGGAGTTGGGCCCGAGCTAAAGCTTCCTCTTTAGGAAATCACCCAACATCACCAATTCGGCCATGCAATCTTTCCTAAGCCCTGTAGGTGCCTCACGAAGGTGGAGGAGCGTTTACTTCTTCACCTCTACACTAAAACACTGCTGTGCCAGGCAGTGCTAAAACATTTCGACCCTGTGTGCACGACCCTGCGTGCCCACACTGTGAGGAAAAATCTTCGGACATTTTCCACATGGTGTGGCCATGCCAATCAACTCCACACTTTCCCCCTATACCCAACCCTAGCAGGGAGGCGGCCCTGCTCGGCTGCTCCGACCTGGAGAGCCAGAAATCTCTGGTCGGCCGTGCCCGAGCCGCGGCTACAACCAATGGGCTCCTGTAACGAGGAGCCCACCTAGTGTTTATAAGGAACAGCCCCTTAAGGACTGCTCTACACCCTCCCTGTAAATACTTCGACCAATAAAGTTATTCAGCCAGTCAGTGTGCAAGAGCTGCATGCAGAAGCTTTACTTCATCCATGCAAAAACAAAAATGAAAGCCGGGATATAACCACGTTAAGAACACTAAAGATGCATACTGTCAATATGCTGGCCATAACCCATAGTGCCTACAGTCTGTCCCAGCTATCATGAACCAAACTTTAAAACACAAATTATTCTACGCAAATAAGACGAAGTGGATGTTGTGTAGAGTCTCATTGAGAAACTGCCAGTATTGTTCTAGCCCCTGACAGATAATTATTTAATTTAATGTAACGATCCACATTTTAACTGTTGTTATTACTGCCAAGATGTCAATTAGGCAATTGCAGAGAGTCATAAGGCAAGCCAAGATGAGATGCTTCCAGCAAGGTCACATCACATGCTTACTTTTTCCGGCAAGCAAGAAAAGCCCACAAAATATAAGAGATATCATGCAACTGCAAACCCATGTGTACAGAAGAGCAGTGTCATCAAACAGCCTGAGTGGGAAAGCAAGCTGTTCATCTATTACTGGGCCGAGCGTCAGCAATAACAGCCCACATGTTCTTCCCATGCAACGTGAATAACTCCTGGCAATTACTGCGTATCAAGGTAAAGGAAATGTGCTGCCTTGAGTGGCGAGCCTCAGATGAAAAGCTTGCTTTCCCACAGATGACTGTATTATGGCACTGCTATTTTGTGAACATGGGTGTGTTGTCACATGTTTTTTTTTCATATTTCTTGGGCTTGTTTTATTTGCTGCTAAAAGTGAACATGTGATGTGTACCATGTTGGATACCACTTATTTTGATGTGTCTTACGATTATCAACAACTGCTTAATTGAGATCTTGAGAATTAGAACAACTGAAGAGCCCGATAACAACTTTTAACTATTATTAAATGTTGGGAATAAAAAAGTACTGGCAGTTTCTCAACAAGGTTTTAAGTAACACACACTTGTTTTTATTCTCGTAGAATGATCTATGTTCCTGTAAAGCTCTGGGGACAATAGATGGGGCATCATGTAGAAGCATAAATAGCGTTAGTTCTGTAAATCCCTGTTGTTAAAGAAGTTATTTCAAGAAGAATGCCACCATATGGCGAGCATCAACATAATTAATCACTTGTGTAATCACAGGCCGACATCATAATTCACGTTGTTGTCAAGCACACTCTTGGTGTGCTCCAGCAGGTGCTGTTCGTTCACAGTGGCCACAACTGCCTTGTCTTTCTTCATAGCTTCAATCCACTTATGAAGATAAGGGAACTCATCAGCAGTGGGAGGCTTCAACTCAGGAAAGATTGTTGCAAATGCTTGCACTCGAGGGAAGAAAGGCCAAACCATGTAGTCTGCAAAGCCAGGTTTGTCACCTGAAATGAAAGAAGTAAAAATAAATGAGGTTCAAAATACTGTAGCACTGAGCTTCACAATGAACAGTAAGCAAGAAATGAAAACATTCAAAGGTAATCTAGTTCCGAAGGGCTTTACTACAGAAGTGTTTATGAAAGACTGGTTGATTGCTTATTACTGTGCATGAATGTAGTGCTTAGAAGATTATTGCACTTATGACACTTTGTATGTTTATACACCTGGTAAGGGCAGCTCATTATGCATGTAACACATTCAGAAGCATTACCTCGAACATGGTTTCATGTTTGACATACTTGGTGTAAGGCAATCTTCATAAGAGAAATGTGTAGATGCTCCTAGGATCCAGCATGTGACAAACATAAGTCTCAACGTAACTGCTACTTTTGTAGCGTGAGCTACACTGGCCGAAATTGAGCAGTTTCGCATGGCTCCTGGAGAGCTGTGCTGCGCATGCGCAAGGAGCAGTGACATCACATGGTGCACAGCTGGTGTGCCGGAGTTGCCGCCGCGCGCGTCTCACCGGTCTGTGCATTCCAGAGGAGTGACGTCATAGCCGCGGCAGACTCACTGGTGCCGGTGCGTGCCCAGCTGTGCGCCTCCGTTGCGCAGTAGCCAAGTCTGACGCTGCACCGGAGCCGCTATAGCGCCTCTCATTTCATGCGCATGCGCAGAGGTATCGGTGGGGGTATACATATAGCGGGGCGTTTGCCGGTGTGGTATAGCCATGGAGAAGGAGGGCGAAATGCTGCTCAGCGGCGCAGAAGAGCGGAGACAGACAATCAATTCCAAATACTGCGTTTGGGCCATAAAGATGGCAGCATGTTACTACACTGATCACCGAGCCGTCTCTGCGGCAATAGAGGAGCAACCAGACATTGAGCAAAAATAAATATACATGTGTCACATAATGCGTGTATGCCATTAAAGCAGCAGTAAGCATGATAATCAAGGTAATCCTAGACAGCCAGGAAAGCTAAGAATAACCAGCTGAACCTTAGCTCACGCTATGTATATCCTGGCATAGCCGAGCTAAGCCACTGCTAATATTTTTCTACTGGGAGCATGTTGTGTGTGGCTTAACTGCAATTAGAGTGCTATAGCAGAGCAATTTGTCTCCATCAACAGAGGCTATCGTGGTTACTGTACCGTGGGCTGTGTGTTATGGTGTCCGCACAACTTATTGCAGCCAGTGTAAACTAACACAGCAGAGACATCCTGCAGCAAAGTTCTTAAAAAATTTAAGTTTGGAGTTTTATAACCCAAAAACATGAGGCCTGCCACAGTGGGGGGAGGGGGGAAGGGTGTGCTTCGGATTAATTTTGACTACCTGGTGTTCTTTAACGTGCACTGAATACACGGTATGCGAGCGTTTTTGGATTCTGTCCCTATCAGAATGCAGTCACCACGGCCTGCTGATACATACTACACCAAAACAATATCTAACACAAGCCATAGATAAGTGAAGAGAAGCAAACCCACTAAACCTGAACCAGCTGGGATACAAAACTGTGCTTGCCCTTCCATACATACAAGAGCAATATTTACTTGGGATTATCATATATTGTCAACCAGGCAGTGCTTGACTCTTTCATGCTCACAGTACTCTGTTGTGAAACAAACTGCGTGTACCATTTATCTAATTAGGAAGCTCAACATCCTGTGCAAATTGAGGGCTGTGAGAAATTCCACAGCTGTGTGTTCTGGGAGAATTTTGACTGCTTGAGATTACCTAACATGCATCAAAAACATTTTTGTGTTCTGGCCATGTGTCGGTAAACTCACTGATGAGCCTACTCATTCAGACTTACACTGACCCGCTAGTCCGAGCGAGACCGCTGAGTAGAATTTTGGTGAGTGGGTCCAAATGGTCCAGCCTAGTGGAATTTTGGTGAATGAATGTCACTATATTACAATCTGCCATTTCATTTATGAAGAAAAGCAGAACCTGATAATTCGGTTGTGACTGCAAGAGTTTACATTTACAAATACCTTAATTGGTGCGTTTATACGTCTTGGAAGGCTGTTTTCAAAGGTTTGCATGCACTGGGTGCGGATAATAACGAAAGAAAACCTGGGAAAGAGGATCTGCAGAGAAAGACGCATCGAAGTGCCAAGCCATGTGCTGCACACTCCAGTGGCACCACTGCCTAAGACCACTGTCTTTACGTGTATGTCTGCTGTAGCTGTATAGGATAAAACTACAATAAATGACATTCATGTTAAAATACCAGTTGCTTGCTCCCATTGCAAGCAAGCCCATTCTTGCCTTGTCCTGAGAATACTTGCGCATGCACCATACGGGCAAATGAATAGCACTGGGCGATGTGCCATCATGAAGCTAAATAATGTGGACTACACTGAACACCTTTCATGAACAGTTATATTTATTTATTTCTATGAACTGGAACTCCAGAATGAAATGAGAGTGCATTGGACCCGAACCTAACCTGTATCTTTTTTTCCGTTTCGACACAACGATTTCATTACCAGTGGATGCCAGTGGGTGTAAATGATCATCATGAGTGTGAACAAGTACGTGCAAGTGAGTTTGCAGCAATGAATGTCTGCAAACACGTGTGACGTGTGGAGACGAGCGTGCTGGATGGATAAGTGAACGAAGAGGAAGTGTGCACGGCAATGTGGTGCGTGAGGAGAGTGTGCGCTGGCGGTTTGAATTTGGGAAGACTGGCAGAAAAAGTAGAGTTTAGCAACAACCTGGCGGGACGTGTTCCAGTGATGACCGAGGCAGCTACTAGTCCGCCTAGGCGCCTGTTCTAGGAGCACAGCCAGGCCAGCCCAGACACGAGCGGCTACCGGTCTGCTTGGAGAACTGTTCGAGGTTTGTGGGGACCGGATAACGACACTGGCGGCTGACGGTCCACCCTGGCTGCCGTGCCTGTGGACCCACCTGAGAGCCGCCGCTGAGTCCAAGCCAGCGCTGCGGTTCACATGTTTGCCAGCAGTGCTGCTGGCCCCATTTCATCGGCAGGAGCCAGCACAGCTTGCCATCAATGGGCCTGTCACGCTTCTCAAGCCCAGAGTGGTGAGCATCCTACCCCGGTGCCAGGGCATGGCAGCTCCACAAGACAACATGCCCATGGACATTTGGCATACTGTGACTGTGCCACCACGACACTGCACTTGGGATAGTCGACTATTGAGTGACAACAGGCACCACAAGATAGCGAACTATACCGTGTAGACATGGATGGCTAGAGCAGGACGACGAAGCCTGCTCTTGACATGTTTAAGTGTTTTATGTGTGTGTAAAGACCATATGCGACCTGACAAACCAGGGATAAAAACAATGCCAGTTCGCCATGCTTCTATCACTGGGTGCTGAGCCCCTGGGTCCGCGAATCTTTAATACTCGAGTATGAATGAGATTGTGAAGAGAGCTCTGCTCTGCTCTGGCTCTCTGTGAGCAATCCTATTAGTGAGCTGTTAATCCACATGACTTATACATCTGTGAGTTCGAATCAGATAAACAAGTGGGGGATTCCATGAGATCACTTTGACTCTGGTTCCATTAGTATGAATGTTTAGTAATTACGTGAAATTACGTGAAGCGCAAGTGAGTGTGGGACTATGAGTATAAGTGGGCCTGTCCAAGACAGAGTACGTGTGGAACTGGCCTAGTCTTGTCTTGGTGAGTCTAAGTAAGCCAATTGATGTAGAATTTTGGTGAGTCCGAGTCCAAGTAAGCCAGGCAGAGAAGATTTCTAGTGAATCTGAGTCTGACTGATCCCTAAGCAAAAATATATTTTGTGAGAGTCTCAGCAAGTTCTGTTTATGTTGCCGATCTTTGGTTCTGACCACACCATAGTGCAGCGAACATGATGAGCAATTCAACTCTTAACATGCTCAGCAGCAGGACACCATAACCACTGACACACCGCAGCAAGTAGTGTCCTATTAATCATAAGCATATGCTTACCATCATCATCAGCAGCAGCTTATTCTTTTGTCCCCTGCATGACAAAGGTTTTTTCATAGCTGCCAACTCTCCCGAGTTCTTGCAGTTCACTACAGAGCACGTATTTCCTCTGCTTTTCCAAATTAATTAAATAGTACTAACCGATCTCTGACATCTGCGCAGAAAGTCACTGCAGTGGCCAATGGTGGTTGATGCCTGCCTGCTCCCGATTCATAAGGCATTAGTGGCTGTACGCCTGTGACGGCCCCTGGTGTGCAGTGCACAGATTGGTTGTTCTAAAATGTCTAGAAAAGGTCTACCTTTCGGCAAGCATAGGGCAGCTGGTATGATGAAAATGGCTATGGCCAGCACACTTTAACATACCTGTCAACCTGCGGACCTCAAAATTTGCAAGAATCGCTGAGGTGTGAAGAAAAGTGAGGGGGGGGGGGTTAAGAAAAAAAATGTGTTTCGTTTTTTCTGGGCTACAGCAATGTCAGAAGCAGCTACGAATGTTTGCCAGTGCAATTATTAGCCGTTGTTGGCTAATAGCAGAGTGAGGTCATGTTGGCTGCACTCTGGTGTGGTCAGAACCACAGGTCAGCAAAATAAACGGAACTTGCCAAGAATCTCACACAATATTATTTATTAGTGTTCATAATGTAACCGAAGACTGCACATGCCTACATGTATAATTAAGGAGTGCGTACTAGGTCCTGTTACGGTCTCATGCATATATACAAGTGGCGCAGGGTGGGTGAAAGAAGGGCTCATATCACCACAACAATGATCAAAACAGCTCTGAATGGCTGCCAGTAGTTATTTAGGTGTCTTGCCACTCTTATACCCGTGTCACATGGGCGTTTGGATGGCCTTCCAACCAATAGTCAGTTGACTCAAAGGTCAAGTTCAAGCTGCTACACGGGCAGTTTCGAAGGCCGCCGAGTCGATAGTCTATCGAGTCAACAGAGCACCTTACAACTCTATCGAAATCTTGACGGCCTTTGAGCAACGGAAGCGGAAACAGCACCAACATGCCCTCTCATTCACAGTGCACTCGTACTCACGGTTACAAAGAACAAACCAAGCCAAAATGCTCTAAAAATACTATATATGAGTGTTATTAGTTCTTCAATAAAGTATTTTTGCCACTTGATATGTGCGAACTGCCCATACTCTCGACAACAGCGACGTACTTGTGTTCATTCCTTCCTCCATGTTGTCTAGTACAATCTCCCTCTACTCCATGTGCCTTTCTTTAATGTATAAACAAACATAAAAGAAATTATAGTGCTTTTAAGTGGTTTTAATGTTGTTGAACATTTGGTGACATGAAAACTAAAATAAAGATCTACAGCGCCACACAATTTTGTGAGACACGCCTGAACCACCCAATGGCCTTTCAAAAGTGCCATGTAGCAGCACGACAACTCCTTTGAGTCGATAGAGTTGTGGTGTTTCGAAGGCCGTCGATTGGAAGGCCTTCCAAATGTGCCCGTGTGACACAGGTATTACTGTGAGTGGAGACGGCGTGTGCATTATTAAGGAGCACCTGCAATGTTCTGTGACAGTGACCTCTTTCCACTTTTATTATGCTTCACTGCCTAATACTGCTGCAAAATGGCAAAGCTGACTAATAAGAACTGGCATTCTGCAATGCATATTAGCCCTTTGCTTCACATGCACTCGTCAAAGCATTTCTTGATCTGAGGTGAACTGAGTTAGGCCTACACTTCCTACAAACCAACGATTTAGATTGAAGAGGAAGCCTTAGCTTGGGCCCAACTCTGACGTGGCCTATTCAATTTGCGGGGATTTGGGGAATTCGACGGGCCATTGCGTGGGCGCATTTCACCTATGTTCTGCAATCCTTAAGCTATGCCATTCTCGCTCTTAGCCAGTTGGCAGCGGTGGCGCTCCACTCGCGATGGTTCGCGGTGAGGGCGGAGCTAGTGACGTCACGAAGCGGCCCCTGGTGGCTACTACCGTGACGGTAGTGGCTATCTTGCTCCTTGGGACGACGCCCGGTACGTACATGCTTCCTCTCATCCACCGACACCTTTGTGACTAGGACTGAGCTCACGTATGGTGCCTTTGCCCATGCGGGGAGCGTGTACCTCGTGTAGCGTGTAGCTCTCCGCATGTAGCTCTCTGTCAAGAACAGATATCGCAATTCTGTAAATAGCCTCGATTAGATCATTCAAAGCAGACAAAATATGTCAATTTATATATTACGGGAATTTGTTACATTGTGTACAAGAATTTTGCAAAAGGTGTATTGACAGATTACTAAATTTATTTTTAGATTCACGTGTAACATATCAATTTTGTCTACTTTAGATGTACCATGAGATGCAATTCACAGAATTGTCATATCATTTTCCATTGCTGAGTTATGTACGGAGTTGTACGCTTAATAGTTTCAGTTTCCGAAAATTTGCGAATTTTGCCAATTTTAGTACAAAATTGACGACCGAAATCAAAAATTTGAAACCAACAGTCACTAGATATTAAGTTTTTTTTTAAATGCGACAAACCTGGTCAAGTTTGGTGCAGTGGTTGCCGAGAAAAACAAGATATCTTTTTACATGTGTTTATATAGGAGCACCCGAGCTAAAGCTTCCTCTTAAATCTAACTGACTTACATTTAAATCCTAGCCATAACGGCAATGGCAATTATAATGACGCTGTACTTATGACGGTATTTTTTCATTAATTTTCTTGCGGAGAGGCATTGGGGCAGTTTTTCGGGAGATTTAAGGCAGTGTTTGTACAAGCGGGAGAGTTGGCAGGTATGCTTTCAGGAAATGGAGTGTAACAGAGCTTTGAATAAGTACACAACAGAGCTTTGAATGCTAATAATTTTGCACTCACTGCATCTGATAACATGTTTTAAAAACTAAGAAGCTTTGCATCATGGTAGTAACAGTCTACTTTGACAACTCGGGGAACGATAGCACAGGTTCTATTCCATCAATGGCATTCTTAGAAAGTTTAGCCCACCTGCACACTAAGATCACAAAGATAGCTGAGCTCACTCGCAGAACTATCTTCCTATTTCTTTTGTCATTGTTTTTTATGTGCTTATGTTCTGTTTTTTTTTTAGTAGCAATAAATCGCGATTTAACTGCACTTGCCGTGCCAAAATATTAATTTTTCCAAGTGTGGCAAGGGGCTAGGTGAACAAAGCTATGATTAGAACATAATAAATATAAAGTTAAGTTTGATTTGGTAGATTCAGTCATATTTACATGAAACCAGAAATAGTGAATGATTGCACATAAATCTATAGCCTTTTATTTTGTACACAATATTCTCCTTGTTTAAGTGAGCCTTTTTACAATGTAACCATTAGTTTATAAGTAACGGAGAGCAACGAATGAATATTAGCATAGCCGTGACAAGCTACAAACTAAGTTGTGCCAAGTTCCAGCAGTGACAACTGTGCTGCAAGCAATGACGTTCACAGCTGTGCCAACAATGGCATACAACTGTTGTTTCAGGAATGTACTACTAGAGGAATGTTGCTAGGAATGTGGTTGAGAATTCACCACTGTGCTCAATATCAGCTGTATCACAATATACATCTGCCAATTTTTTTTTTAATAAGAAATGTAACAGGTGCCAATTTCCTTATAAACAGAGTGCTACAAGTAATTGAAATGCCATTCAGCTCAGTAATATTTTTTGAGTCGGCCCTGCGCTACATATTTTGGAGCCCCTTCATTAACAGGCTCCTTCACCGCAACTCGCACTGAGCACAATTAATAGTACATGTCACATGCTCTCAGAGACATTTGGCTAGGAAATTTGTTTTTTAAAACTGCTAAGCAAGCTCAAGCGAAAGCCCACGAAAGCCCGAGCCTTGATGATGTCTGTAAAATGACACAGTGAAAAGAACCAGAAAAACTAATGGAATTCTCCTCCTACATTTACCAGTTTTTTTAGATAATTCGTATATATGTGCAGAACACCTAACTTGAATTGCTACCTTGTGATACTCCTCATTTGTATATTTGCAGAAGAGTAGCAGTAGATGCTGCAGTGGTTAATATAGCTTTTTCTAATGGCTATGCAAAACTGTGTAGTTCGTTTGGATACCTTGAATTTAGGTGCAAGGTGCTCAAAGTACATTGGAAGCGCTCAAGCAAATACATACTGAATTTACGTACCAGAAATGTAGAGAGTCTTTCTGGAAGACAGTTCCTCTTCATAAGCACGCACTTTCTCCTTGAACTCTTTCCACAGGTCAACTCTGTTGTCCTTGTTGTAGTGTATCTTCAGCACCGGCATCAAAGCCTGTCCGTAAAGTACAAAATAAGGAGAAGAGAGGATTAAGCACCACAGCAAGCACATCAGAACCAAAGTATTCTTCACACCGTTATCATATATCCTAGCTTCACAAATCTTTGATACTAAATCACACTTCATGGATGAAAATGAAAACAGTATGAGTTGCATTACCTATAATGCAAATTTATCGTCAAAAAATTTTGCTGTTAAGGGAATGCCAAAGAGCCAGGGCTGCACCTTTTTTTTGCGGGGGGGGAGGGGGGAAGGTTTTGCAGCAACAATGGCTGCCATCCTGAAGTTTATATATCAATTTATTTTCACATGTGAATCAAGCACATCGTTGCTGACATGTATAGTGGGTGCCGGGGATAAACGAAACACAAACGGAAATGCCAAATAAGCAAAACAATAGCATCAACTTATGTTGGCTACCTATAGGAACAATGTTAGCAAAACTGGGGTTAAATGGAATCCCATTTTTTTTATGAACTTCAGTTCAATGGAACTTTAACCGAAACTATCACCCACCTTATTAGGGTATGGAACAGGAAAAGTTCAACAACCATATCAAATGTTCATGTTATAAATATTGAAGAAAATCCTATACATCCAGCCGTCACGGTAGCTTTAATGCAAATTAAGTATGTTGAATTTCCAACGGTGTTTCTCTATATTGAGGGTTTCCCTATAGGTAAGCAATCATCCCTGAGGAGGACGAAAACGAAGCTGCCACTACTGTTTCATTCACGCTGCCAGGAATAAGAGACCTCATATGATGCCCTTGTTACCTGCTCCGAGAGTTTAAGATATGATCAGGGAAGTTCATGGTGGTAGCTATGATTCTATTGACAAACACACTGGCATTAATGTTCCATTGTGGGTTACTGTTTCAGACCAGATGGCAAGAGACGTCAGTTGAAAGTCTACAGCGCTAATTTTAACTCAAGGATTGTGCAGAATTATTGAGGATTCTTTCGCACACAACGCTGCACAAAGGAAGCTGTAATATTAGATGACCCCATAAAAAGGCTTTTTATTTTCATCACAGTAGTATCAAAAGACTCAGATGCTTGTCGAATAAAAGAATTCTTGGTGATTTGTGTGTACTTCCCTTAAATGAAACTTTGGATGAATAGAATACATTTTTCTGCCCCTTCTAGTTCTGTTTAAGTGGAGTTTAGTGTACTAATTAGAAAGATATATTTAAGTTATTTGTACTTCAAAAAAAAGAGCTTCGTGGGTGCCTGAAACCTGAATCCAAGTTAAGCAAAGAAAAAAAGTTTACATTATAAGTTTGGTAGTAAGTTTAGGCTATACAAGGTTTATTTAAAACTGTATAACAAACCTATGGGTTTAGGTGAAACGTCTCGGTTATATAAATGTTTAGGCTATAAGAGTAGCCACCAGCTTTTATGGTTACAAGTTACATGAAACACATCACCGCAGCAATATATCTGAGAGATAAAGTAAAGGGGGAGGGGGTCAGAACCTCCTAACGCAGCCCTTTGTTACATTGTGTAAAAAGGAGCACAAAAAGAAATGTGTAAAAAATTAAATTTTATTATGGGGTTTTACATGCCAAAACGAGTTTCTGATTATGAGGCACGCCATAGTGAAGGACTGTAAATATTGTTAATTTATTCATTCATGCATATACCCTAAAGGCCCATTCGGGCATTACATAAAGGCGGAGCCAGTTACAATTACAAACGTGTAAAAAAGAACATTGGCAAGATAGAGTGACATAATTATATACAGAAAGAATAACATATGCAAGTAAGCACTCAACACAGAAAAAATCACAAATTTAGGAAAACCTTCATCTTGCTAACAAAAACATCATGGTTAATGGCAGATACAATGTCCCTCGGTAGTTTATTCCAATGATATATTGCCAAAAGTAGTGGTGAATGACAGTACAGATTAGTGCGAGCAAAAAGGGGTTGCACTTTAAATGGGTGATCAAAACGAAAAATACTATGAGCTGCATTGATGTAAGATTCGTGGAACGGGGATCTACTATGATAAAGCACATGAAAATGTGATAACAATGTTGTTAGTCGGCGGTTTTGAAGAGAGGGCAATGAAAGTGATTCCTTGATATCCGTAAAACTAATTTCGCGAGTAATTTTTTGTGATATATCTTGCTGCTTTATTTTGTATTGCTTCGAGCTGATCGATCAGATAGGTCACCTGTCAGATAGGTCACCTGTCAGATAGATCACCTGGGGTTCTTTAACGTGCACGTAAATATAAGTACATGGGTGTTTTCGCATTTCCCCTCCATCGAAATTCGGCCTCTGTGGCCGAGATTCCATCCCGCGACCTCGTGCTCAGCAGCCCAACACCATAGCCACTGAGCAACCACGGCGGGTAAGGAATGTGTAAAAAGGAATGTGAAGGTAAACTGGAATAAATGATTATACTTATGGAGCAAAAGAAATGTTGGTTTTACAATGAGTGGGGTCTAGGTACACCATACTTGAAGTAGTAGCTTAGCGCGACTAAAACCATGGTTTTATTTGTGCTAAGCTACTACTTCAAATATGGACGACCAACTAGCCCAACAGTCAACTCTGCTAGCTACACCAGAAAAGACACAAAAATTAAAGACAGGCACGAAAATCACACAGTAAGCTTTGGACAGCACTTTCTCAGAACTGGTTAATGGCTTATCAATAAATAATTTATTACTTGTTACAATGCATACAAGAGCTTAATCAAGCTTAAACATGTCAAATTTACACTGCCTTACTGTACAAGACTAACAGAAAATGAGTAAGGGTGAGAATATGGTCTGGTAGGAAATACACATGTACCTTTATTTTAGTCATACTACCTGAATTTTATTTATAACTTGTGAAAGACTGGCATGACTTAACCTCCAACCTTGCTACCTATTTAAGAACAAGTGAGACCCAAAATGGTAAATTTGACGCCCAGTCAAGCAATCAGTTGCACACAACTGACCGATATTGTTGCAAACAATACAAGCAGCCTCTTAGCTGCCATCAAACTTGCTGAACCAATTAGACCAAGAATAAGTTGTTTGAAACCAACATGTTGCCCTTCATTTGAGAAATCTTTACCGTTTATCTCTGCCAACAAATGGCACCACAATTTTTTCCATCCACAGGCAAACAAAGAAAATCTTATTTAAGTTTGTGCTGTTGAACAGCATAAAGAAAAGCACTATATGCAAGCACTTGGGTGTTTCGCTGCAGTCACTGGCTTGAGATTAGAGCCTGTATTCTATGTCAATAACTTTGGGAGACATCACTTTCAGTACTGTTGACTGGCTACAAAAAGATGCAATGGGACTGCTAAGACATTTCATTGCTCTGACTGGTTCGAGACCAGAGGTGTTATTCTAGGTTGCACACTCTTAGTACCGCTTTCAGTGGGCACTGAATGGCTAAGCAAGCCACAAGAATGCACATGGAATTAATGAGGCATCGCATTAGATGCCATGTTGTGCAAAAGAGAATCACTGAAACCGAAATGTCGATATGAAGGCCTCAGTTCACTTGATGTTCACTACCAAAGGTACTCACCGCAGAGCCAACTTCAATAAACATCTTCTCCCTTGCTTTCAGGTAGGGGTCAGCTGGCAGAAGCTTTGCCTTTCCATATGCATCGTCCAAATACTCGGACACAATCAGTGATTCACAAACCAGCTTGTCGTCTTGTTGGAGTATGGGAACCTTGCCAGCAGGATTTAACTTGAAATGCCATTCAGGCTTGTCCTTGAGGTTGATATTAACTACTTCATGGCTGAAAGAAGATACATATAAAATTAAAAAGAAATATACCACAATTTTCATAAAGTATGTTGCTGCACCAGCTGGCACTTATTTTGCATATAAATCGTGGCACTCTAGAGACCACAAAAAGAAAAGGAAAGCAGGTGTTTGTTTTTCTACAATTATACACAGGGCCCTTCCTTCCAGCTAGAGGCTAGAGGTACTTGTGTATCTAAATGTTATCTTTAAGACATATCTTTTTCTAAATACACAACAAATACTTTTAAAATTTTATACAAATTCCCATATCGAACATAACAGTTTTTCAGAGATAGAGAAAGAAAAATAGCAAGGACCTCTCTGAGGGTTGCAATTTGAAAAAATTCAGGAACTAAATGCACAGGAAGTGGTGTCAGATATTCTATGCTTCATTATTTCATTTCTTTTAAACAACTTGTCGGGGCACACATGACAACCACCCCCTCTAACTTGCATGCAACCGATAATTTCAGCATTTCATTTCTTTGCTTATACAAGATCAGTTGCACAGCTTCAATCTTGTGTCGTTCCTTCAGAGACAAGTAGTGCAACCTAATGCTGTTTTACCACTCTACAGACTTCTGACTATAATATCTGACCTTAAGTGTGGCACATTACAGCTTTAGGTGCTTTGCACCATAAGACGCTACATAACTAACTGACGATTGTCAATGCAGATGCAACAGGAAGCAAACAGTGCAGTTTTCTGCAATCGCAGATTTTGGTATTGGGGAGTGGAAGGGACTGACAAGTTTGCCAGAGGTCACGTGTTGATGTTCTGCTTTTCACATGTGTTTGCTTTTCACCGAGTTATCGATGCTATGAGTTATAAAGATGTGCGAGACAAGCCCAGTGTACTTGAAATTTCTTGCATGTTGTCCCAAATTCCGTCGTGAAAGAGTCTTGTCTAATCAAACTATTTCAAGTCAATGCAAATAGTGTACATTCTCTAGCATAGGTAAGCAGCAGCAATCACCCTCAAATGTGTGGTGACACATATAATACAGCGAACGGACTTGACCCATCAGTTCCGGTTCAACAACCAATGACTGTGCTAGGTGCTATCATTACGATTTGAGTGTTGCTTGTCACCAGTACACCCAATTAAGATGTTCCTAACTCACACTTCCAGTAGTGTTTGATTCTTAACCGTCACTACAACTAGACAATATGAAATGATGTTTTGTGCTGCAGTATGAGAAATAATGCAAACAGCTAACATTCACAGAAAATACAAGTTTCCCACTAGGAAAATTTTCTTATATTTGCCTTGGATCTATAACTTCTTGTGTTTTTTTTTTCTCCTACTGAAACATGAAGCATTATTTACCGAATAATAAATTTCATTTCTTACATCAAGGAAAGCTCAGTTATATACTGCTTAAAAAGTGGGGCATTCTTACTGAATGGCTTGAAATTAGTCTGCCTTATGCATTCGTTAAAAACTGGTGTCCTTGTGCAACAACCGTGGCTCTTCTGTGGCTGAGTCATTTGAAATAGCCTCCACTTGGATTGGTCTTTGCCCCACAGCGCATCAGTAACTGTTGCTATGTCCAGTACATTTGGACAGAAACAAATATTGAGGAATCTGAAATTGAGAACTCCCAACTTGAAAGCAAATAAATTTACAAAAACTATTTAATTCGCATTCAAATGTCTGCACACCCCTAATTATTTTGTAGACATTTCTTAAATGTACAAGCAAATTTTAGCAAATCTCTTACAGACATGCCAGAATTTCAATGCAGTGAATATCGAAAAATGTGCCCGTCGCGTTGAGTGGCGGAACTGAGCACTGCAACTTAGTTTTCATTTGGTTTGCGAGGGGGATACATTTTTAAAAATATTCAGAAAAATACTTTCTTTCTCTGGTAGTAGCTGTTGCAACTTTACACTTTTGTGGAAAACACGTTAGCAAATTATCATTATTGCTTTCTTTCTCTGAGCATAACGAACAGATCATAAACTTAATGCAGGTACTCTACAAACTGTGCTTGCCTTTGAGACCGCTGGTATTCATGTCAGCTGAATTTTGACTGCACTACAATAACGAGTACAACTGCACTTGGAATCGATGTTTCTAACGAATGACAACTTTAATTGTTACTATTCTGTGATGACATTTCACGGAGGGCTGTGACCGATACTTACTCAATATTCTTCGCATGAAGCACGAGGAGCGCCCTATGACAGAACGGGCAGAAGCGCATGCTGTAGATTCGGAGCTTTCCAGGTGCTAAAGGGGGGCATGGCATGCCTGCACAATGGTTTTGCAAAAGATTAGCGGCATATACTTCACACACTTATAAACGATGCAACAGGACGTGCGCTTGAATCGTTGCTCTACCATGACACAAACCGGAGTGCTTCAGTAGTATTGATGGAAATGTTGCCCATTGTTCCGGAAATGCATAGTTAACCCGAACGTTGACTAGTTAAATGTATGAGAACCAACTGCAGCTTGTACGTGCGTTTCAGTCTCGCACGAAATTTCCGACACATTCGTTTAACGATCCACACGAAATGATAAGCGCTGGATAAGTAATTTCTCAAGCACACATAAAATAATGGACATTACCTGCTTTACAAGCTTTCAGGGACATGCTGGTGGTACTGAATATGCCGTGCAGCCACTTCAGTTTGACCGGAAAGTACGAACGCCCAGTCGTAAACAGCTGTTGAATTCAAACTACGTAAGGTTCCAGCTGGTGCGCTAGATCATAATCTATAAAAGCAGGTAACGGAATGCAGCAGAGCAACTATTAACGTACATGGCAGCGAGCCAGCAGACATACGCCGGCCGTAGCCTCCACATAGAATAAAGAACCGCTTCCATTGGATTACACGACGTTGTCAATCTCGGAGGTCATGCACTGATCAATACGTCAACCACGACGTCTTATCATTTTTACCGCGAGATGGCAGGACATTGTCACTACAAACGCGTAAAGCCAATCGTGCTTGCGTTCAACGTTTACAGGGGCAAATTCAAAGTGATAGTACCAAATGATTCTGTCATAGCTCTCCTTTCTACCTCCAGTCAGAGATTAAATAGCCTCTGAATATGCCCACTGACGAACAATTATATAATGCTTAATAGGAAGCTTTAGCGCTGGCGCTCCTACGTAAATGCATGAAAAAGGAGACATCGTCTTTCTTGGTAACCACAACACCGATATTGATTAAGTGGTTGCTTGTTGATGTGGGTTGTTGCATTAGAGCACACAGTAGAGAGTTCTTTGTTCAGTATAACATTATTCTCACTACCAGTAAATTGGAATATCGACTACTGCACTACATTAGATTGTTACCCCCATCAGGGACTGAGTTTCCGAAATCCCTTGCTGTCATAACCTCAAAAGGAAGAAGTTGTTCCCACTAGACGCGCTGACAGTTCCTCGAACCACAATGAACTATGGTACTCAAACTTTGAAATTTCTGATATCAACGATCCTAAATACGAAACGAATGAAAGCATAAACTTGGAGGACGCTTAAGCTTCGCTTTTAAGAGTGGAACGCGTTAGTATTCTAAGATCCCTGCCTGATTCTCACGCTTAGCGCCAACTACAGCTTATGTAACCATAATGTTTACCGGCTGACATAAAAGGCATGTGCTGTCGATGTTTTGTTTCATGACATTTGTTTGTGGGCTATCATTCTCAACATTCCGAGGAATAACTTTGTCAATAATGTAAGACAAGGCATGCTTTATATATATATATATATATATATATATATATATATATATATATATATAATTTACTGTAGCTCTTGGAGAAGGTCGGTCCACCAACCGAAATTGTTCCGGACCAGCGTTAGTTGCAATTCGCCTTTCGAGTAGGCAGTTCGTATATGTCGAGGGAGTTACTGAACAACACTATGCAATGTGGTAACCGTGGTTTAAATCAGGTATCCGAGACTTCAAAGATGCAATGTTCAAAGACGTGCGACGTAATGCTAGCGCATTTCACTCGCCTTTACTGCTAAATCGCCATTGAATTCTTTTTGTTGAAGCCGCCATATTTTTTTAAGCGAAGCTTTTTTTTTCTCTTCCTTCGACTTTCCTACTGCTGCTGCTGCTGCCTGGCACACCGTGTTGGTGGGTGGTTCAGAGCGTGAAAGGAGCGAGCCAGAGAAGAAATGCGACGCGAGGAACTCGTTTTGACCCCACCGCGTCGAATAGGGGAGGGGGGGGCGCCCTCCCCACCCACGTTACCACTCCTCTCACACATTCTTAAAGCGCCGCCAAATCAATTTTGGGACTCTACAGCTATTCGGCGGTCAAGATTTTGCTGCCTTTTTCGCTCCCTTTGGCTGGCGGTAGTTATCGGCATCTCCTGGGTTGTGAAGGCCAGTTTTCTCATCGATTCTGTGCCCACACGATTAGCTCGAAATGCTTTCAGTTGTCACCGTCTATTCAACGGTCACGCGCATCGCTGTTGCTTCGTTAGTTCAACCTTTTTTGTTTAGACTGATCCAGGGGCCAGGAAAGGGATTCGGTTCTTAGTCAGCTGGTTTGTATGCTTGTGGAACGAGTTGCGGCCGGAGAAAACGCCAGTTGCTTTTAACTTTTCCTTTGCTTCATTATTTCCTGGAGTGACGGCTCGCCGCGACGCTGGCAGATCCTCGGAACCATATGCCCGCGATATGGTTAGGTGGAAATTAAGTAATGCGAAACAGCATTCATCATCAAACCCTGCAACAACCCGTAAAGCCATAAGCAATATGACTGTCATCCGTTACCTCGTCTGCTTTTTCCCTAATTGTACAGCCCTTCTCGTGCAAAATTTCCAACTGGAAACAACAGTCGCAATGAGTTGAGAAGTTAAGCGATCTACAAAGGGAGAGAGCCAAGGCAGCAGACAAAGAGGAAGTAACAGTGAAAATTGACGGTTGTTTGTGAAAATATTTACGGATCAACATCTTTTCATTTAAAAAAGAAGTAGAGCTAGAAAACGCCACCGGAAGTGAAGCACAATTCCGTGTGTTTTGAATGACGTTTCTACAGTTATCAATCGAGCCGCCTGACGTAGCCACTTCTCTGCTGTGCTTATGTTGGTGCTTTTCTAATTTTCTGCGGTGGGCGCAGTAGGTCTAGAAGCGCAGCGTCTTGAGCGTCTCCACCCGGTTATATACGGGACTGGCGGCCGCGCATCGCTACGCAACTTTTCAAATAACAATACGAGTCGGTTTTCGCACTTGGCAGAGCAGTAAACGAGGGATCGAACTGAACTGTGATTATTTCGCAAATATATATTTCTCTATAATTCTTCCAGAGCTAATTCAAAAAACGCTACCAGAAATCTTTATTTTACGCTTTCGCTTGTTTACTTGTTCTTGGCAGTATTCTTCCTGCGCCAGTCCATTTGATGTGGTTTTTTGTTTGCCAAGTAAAGGAGGTGTTGTATCTCACAGGCGTCAAAGGCAGCAAAATGTTGACCGCCGAATAGCTGTAGAGTCCCAAAATTGATTTGGCGGCGCTTTAGTAATGTGTGTGAGGAGAGGTAACGTGGGCGGAGAGGACAACCCTCCCCCCCCCCCCCCCCGCCTAGATTCCTGTGAGATACACCTTATATCTCATTCATCTTTTGCGGGTTTGCCCGTCTTTATGGCGAAGGGTGGGCGTTATTCACATTGGTACTAGTAAAGGCACCTCCCCTCAGTCATTTGCATAAAAACCTTGGGTTGCCCTCCCTCCCCCCCCCCTAAAAGAAATCCGAAGTACGTGCCTGTCTTGACAGCTGCAATTATCCGTGACTCCCCTCAAAAGCACTGCAGGAACTAACGTGCAAGTCCAGAGGGGACGTAGACAGAACTGTAGAGAGGAGCGAGGAGAAGCGGCAGTTCCCACATGGGGGGAGGGGGGGAGGCTGAGGTGACGTGAGAAGGCAAGGAAACCCTACTACTATACGACAGCGGTTGCTGGGAAACTGGATACGCTTAAGTTCAAGATACGGTACAGTACGTTCCTGGTAAGTCTGAAAAATAAACAACTTACAAATATGTCAAGCGGACCAATTACGCAGGGCGTGCAGAAGCAGGCGCGTTAATTAAAGCGCACCGCCGCGTCCAGGCGACACTACGGAAGCGGTCAACCGTCAAATCAACACTTCTGTGCCCGCCGCGATAACTTTGTGGCTATGGCATTGCTAGAGGTTGCGGATTTGATTCCGACCGCGGCAGCGCATTTCGACGGTGGCGAAATTCACATGCACTTAGATTTTGGGACACGTTAAGGAACATCACGTTGTCAAAATTAATCCGGAGTGCGCCACTATGGTGTGCCTCATAATCTGATTGTGGTTTTGGCACGTACACGCCCATAATCCAAGTTTAATACTTCTGCCGCGATGCTATGTGCCATGTGAAGCAATTACAGTGCTCAATCCTCTCAGAGGTTATGAAATATGGCGCACAAGAACGCCTCAAGCAAACACCTCTCCCTGTGTCTTCTGTGTATACGCAGACAAACAGCAGTGATGCATGCAAGGTAAGGTTTAACATCAACTGACCACTCTCGGGTTTGCCTAAACGTTGAAGCAATTAAGCTTTCGCCGTCAGCACCACCGCTAATTATCGTCAATCAAAGCAACCAGCACAGAAAGTTTCGTTTGCATCGATTCCCACAGTGCGTGGGATATGCATAATTTTTAAACTAATATTGTTGGAAATCACAAAACTTGAGACTTGGCAGGCCGCTAACGAACACAGAAAGATAAAGGGGGCTGGGGCACGTGCACGGTGTACTCCTTCCCTCCCTCCCCCCTCCCCCCGGCCCCATCGGCTACGCCACTAGTCAGTACAGGACTTTTGCAAAACCGTTGTACATGCAACAATTTCAATAAGCTCGAAAGTAATATAGCTAATTTGTGCGCTTTACATTCTATAATAGACGCAGTTTACAGAACTGAAAAAGCTGTCTTTAGTGCAGGACGGATGTTTAACCTTCGTGCTTCATTTTTTTTTCTTTCCGATGACGACATTTCGAAGACGAGAGCAAGCGATTTTTCACTGTTTTTGACAAGAGACTGTAAATTTCCTGCTGCATACATGCGTAATAATACTTGGCTCACATGTTCACAGGAGCCTCTTCTACAAAGACGCAAGGTTTTCTTACCATGTTCAAAAATTGTTTCAGGGCCCTTGAAAATAAGTTAACCTGCATGTGTAGCCTTAAACAGTGAATTTCTGAAAAGCATACTACTTTAAAAGTGTGCTACTACTACTTTTACAACTCCTACTCCTAGTACTAATACTACTACTTTTAAAGTGTGCAGCACGAAAGAGCGAACAAGCTGCAGCTATTTACGCGGATGATTTAATTTAGGGCGTTGTATATGCGTAGCAGAGTGACATCTACACGCGCAAAGACCTTCTTGCCTGTGGGGCTAGTCCTTAGCCAGTGGCATCTTGCGAAAGCGATGCATAATACGAGAGCGTTCCTTATAGGTGAGTAGCGCGGCTTTATTGTATTTCACTTGCCATGATCCAAACAACCGCACGCATTCAGTGACGGCGGATGCTTGCTCTTGTTTCCCATACAATGGCTCATATACTGTTTCTTCAGTTGTTGTTCTTGTTGCTGTTGATAATGATGATTATGAAGAAATACACACTTGAAACGATATGGTAGGATATGTACCACTCCACTCCAGTTTATGGTATACATCCTGAGGTTGTGCAGGGTATAGAGGATCATCTACAATTAGGTGAAACACCTGATTAGTATTCTCAAACGCTCTGCTCAGGTTTTGCCTGTGTACCCATAGTTTAACGTTTCATTAACAGTCATCAGCGTAAGGTATCGCGATAACCAACCTTTCGTTTACACAAAATAAAACAATTGATGGATAAAACAAATGTTACTATCGGAACAGTTTTCCTAGTATACTGTGCCTAATTTAGTAAATATGCGTTTCCTCTAAGAGTAAACGACACTGTACACACACCAGCTGCAATGGTAACACTGGCTCCTTTATTACGTATGTGAACAGGAGCACTCGCTGACAGAAGGTCAGGCGCCAATATATCAAGGCTACGTTGCAAATGCTTGGGTCGTGCAGGTAGTAATTCAGTGGCACGTCAGATCAATATCGGCACCCCTTGACGTAGGAGGAGAGCTTCTTCCCTTTGCACTTGCGTTTCCATCCATACCTGACAATAAAAAATGAAGTAAATTGTTCGTACGGGATAAGGCAAGCGAAAAAGAAGCAGGCCGTAACACACGCACACACACACACACACGCACACGCACGCGCACACGCACACACACCGACCCGAAATCATTCGCCACGAAGCTACAATGGAAACCTATACGGGTTCAGCAGAAATATATTCGCAGGAAATATATATAGTGCCCTGTTTCGGTGATACAGTTTCTGTGCAGTCGCTCTGCCAACTGAGGTAAAAAAAATTTTTTTCTAGTATATACTGCAATGCGCGATGTGACGTGCACAAGTAACACCTGATAAACAAAAGACGTATTGACACTAATAATTACGGACACAGTGAAGAACTGTAGAAGTCACCAGATATGCAAACTATAGTCACTTTCACCAGTGTCAGCTACAATATCACAAACCCGAAGGCAACGGCAAAACATGCTAACTTCATATTTCCAGGGAGTTTTTTTATTACAAGTGTTTTTCGCTAGAAGGATGGGAAGGACGAGCACCTCACTAAGATGGTGAGCCCAATCCTGTTCAATGTCACGTGGCCAATTAAGCTAAACAAGAATGAGCAATCAAGGACTTCGCAAATCCGTTAGGTAGAAGTTTCATGATAGGAAAAATAATAATTCAAGCGAAAGTTGCACGAAGCTGTGAAGCAAACCATACACGGGTTGCTCAGAAACAAATCTTCGCAGTCCGAGGAAAAGGAGAATGCTGTGGTGCCGCGTTGCATTTTTACAATTGCTGGTAGGTACAGCGGGGCGTGGCGCTCGACGTTTCTGCGCAGGCGCGAGCAACAGTGGGTGCGAGAGAGAAAATCTGGGGGCCTTTGCTTCTTGAATGTGTGACTCCGCCTAGGTACTACGGAGGAGGTTCCTTAGCGCGTGTTGTATGCGTTTGACCCCTAGGCGTGCCGGCATTGCGGAGTGCAGTCGAGTTTGTTTACGCTCCGCCGCTGGCTGCCCGCGTGGTGAGGCAGTAAGCACGGGCGCCCCAGTGGTGATCACTGTCTCTGAAGGGGCAAGGTTCTGACAGGCGTTCTTTTAACTGCTGGTTGATTCAAGTGTGCACTAGCTCTGACTGGGCATTGTGCGACTTCTCCTTATGTTTGACTCTGTACGCCACTAAGTCTACTAATTCACGAACCTTTATTGGACTGTCCGTATAAATGTGTGCATTCTATGCACAGACGTTTGAAGGTACTTGCGGGTGCATAGTGGGTGCAGCATAGTGGACTTCAAGGTGGAATGAGAATTCTCCACATTGTTGGCGCAAAATAAATTCGGTTTCTTCAAAATTGACCGATAATATTGTAGGGTATTCGAAATATGAAGCAAGTAATAATTTTACGGGTCAAGCTTACTAATTAATTTATTTTTATTTACATAAACTACTTTCTTAAACAATAGCAAACAGGTGGGTATCAAATACAGTAATGGTAAAAGCAAACACAAACAATATGTTTTTCGCTGTGCCAAGGTATGAAAAACGATACCAGTCGAAACAGAAGTATAGACGAACACATTATGATAACGAGGTGGAAGAGACGTGATATCGTGTGCAGTCTAACGGTAGGCGACATTACACCACGCTCTACTAGATGCTTGTAACGAATCCTTTCTGAACTGCGCATCTGGAACACGTCATGAAGGAAGGATACTTGATGTTACGGTATTTCCTCAAGTAAACTCCTTGCTTTTTAGGGGGGAAAATTAAAAAGCTGGTTCCGTTTTAGCACTGCCAACCGTCTCGTAAACATAACGGACAAAGTTGAAAGATATATGTACTTGTAAGGATAACTGGAAACGCATAGCTGGCCCACTACTCCAGATGAATACGATGATAAATGAAATGATACGCATACAGGGCTCAATATAGAGTCACCATAGCATATGCACTAAGCCAATGGTTACACAAAATCAATTAAAATATAATTTTGACAAATGAATGCTTTACCACTTTAACGTGAATTAGAGTTTTGGTTTAGTGTCCCTTTAAAAGCGCCACTGTTCGCGTGAGGCACAGACTATTAAGTAGAGACAACAGTACCGATCGCGGGAACGCATGAAGGAAAATACAGAGATTACCATGCATTGAATCCATGTCTTCTGTAAATTTGCTTTGCGCACTTGATAGACGGGAGGATGTTATCCGACTTCAAGGCTGTTCAATAATGGAAGGGACAAAAAAATAAAATAAAGACACACAGTTATTCAACAAACAACCATTGCAACGCATCGATGTAACACATCAAGCTATTCGTCTCACTTTCAGACTGGTTGCGCAAACAGACAGAGGATATTGTAATTCAATTTAGGCCCAGCGGGTTTCGAAGACTATCTCGGGTCAACGGCACACAGTTTTCATCAGGATAAGCGAACTCAACCAGCGTTAAAGTGAACGATGTAGACTCCGAAATGCGATCTTTGTGCGGAATTTGAGCAAAAGTAGTGCAGCGGTAAGCGCAAAATTTTTTTCGGAGATTTTAAGCGAAATATGCGCGTCCCTGTATACGTAGAGTATAGTTCAGTACCTACCGGAACAGGAAACCTTGCAGACGTTGTGCCGACCCGGACTGCACCAGTAGCCGTCGTTGATCTAAAATGTAATTACATGCAGATTTAATATTATTATACGGATTTCGGCATGTACAGCGCTCGCCTAGCAATCTGAAGGAACTGAAGAGAAGTGGCTAATAAAGAAAGGCAGGGCTATAAGGTAGATACAATTTCAGTTTGACATCCCCCGCGTGTTGATGCAAATGTGTGGGCCAATCGAAAGGAAAAGATAAATTTAAGATATGCGACGTCAGCACACTTACGGAGAATCAGAGCCAGAAATCCACAAGTTGGACACCTTACTGTTCTGTTTGTCGTTGCTGAGGCTAATTAAATAAAAAGCTATCTTACTGCTTTGATCACCAGCAGTTTGGTAGCGCAATCAAAAAGAGAGAGAGAGAGAGAGAGAGAGAGAGAGAGAGAGAGAGAGAGAGAGAGAGAGAGAGAGAGAAAGAAAGAGTGACGAAGGATCCCACCAGCCGCCTCTTTATGTTTAAGAAAGTAAAATTGAAGCACTGTTTACAGACTCAAACTCTCCATAGGAACCCGTACATAACAGAACAGAACGGAAGAGAACAGAAGGCTTCTACTGTTCATAAAAATTCCTCTAATATAGGAAGTGACACAGATCGTTTGTATTGAGTAATGCTCTCTCCTGCAGCCCATCAGAAGACGGAAACACTGCGCGTTCATCACGATGCAGCAGTTGCAAATTAAGGTTTCTTTGCCAAGTGAAACCTGCGCAACACCAACCTGGAAGATGCCATAGTCGGTAGAGTGGTTTCGGTTTCTGTGAACGGCCTTGGAATTGAGAGAGCTCTCTGCTGTTGCCAAGCAGATCCCTGTAAGTGAACGGGAAGCAGTATTGGATCAGAAGCTGGCTTTCACTTCTACACTATAGTGACCACGAGCTGTAGTTACATTGGCAGTCACAAGGAGAAAAAAGAAAGACAGCGGAACACAAACGTTCCCGTGACGACGAAACGTGTTAGTACGACATTAAGTAACACGTACTTCACTAACCACAGCCGAGTATGACAGAGGCTAGAAATTGTGAAGCTAAATTTATACAAACGACTTCTGCTTTGATGCTTAAGACAATGCTTAATGATGGCTTCCTTTTCTTGTAGATTTGGTGCAGTTCTCGCCGTGTTAAAAGAGTGAACAAGAATCACAAGCGTAAGAAGAGTCGAACTAAAAAAAATTAACGTTGCTAACGCTTGAAGAGAGGGGTCTAAGCACGCAAGTAAAGCTCGAGCAGTCTCATTCTGAATATAAGGATTATATATACTATATATATATATAGAACTTTATTAATGAAGAATAAGTTATTGAGGAGAATCTCTCAGTCTAATGCCCCTATGATGGCGGTTGCGACGTCCATTGCCCGGTGGACACTGAAAATCAAGACAGTTACGATACCAGCGGCCTATATTTTTGCACTAACTCCTTTTCTTTTGCGCAATCAAATCAAACAAGCAACGGACATTTTCAAGCAGTCCGTTTTTTTCTCCTTTTTAAAGCGATACTTTCTTCGTCTCTTCCCTCGACTTTCCCTTTGCTGCTGCTGCTGCTGCTGTTCTTTTTGTTGTTTGGCACACCGCGTCGGGGGTGGTTAAGGGAAAGGTGACGCGAGAAGCTTGTTTGAACCTCGCGTCGCCACTTGAGCCTCTTGACAGCTGCAATTATCATTGACCCCCCGCAAAAGCATTGCAGAAACTGCAGCACTTGCTTTTCTACTAACGTGAAAGTCCAGACGGAAGCCAGCTAGAATGTGAGAGAGGAGGGGGAGAGGAGGCAGAGTAGGTGTAGAACCGACACAGTCGCAAAACGAGTGACTAACAGCCTTGCCGCTCTTGGCTTGCAGTTCCATACATGGGGTGAGGACGGATAAATTTAAGTGGATAACAAAGCGGATAAATTTAAGTTCAACGCGCGGTACAGCTCGTTTCTGCTATTTCTGAAAAATACCATACAAGTTCGTCAAGTGGACAACTTATTCAAGGCGTGCTTATATCGATTCCCACAGTGCCTGGGGTCCGCTTATTTTTTATATGTATTCACGACTATAGACACACTGCGCATTGCCCAGTGCGGTTAACTGGTCTGATCACCAGCCTTGTCTCTCTCGCTCTCCCCCTCCCCGTATGATTGGCCACAGGACAAAGTCTAGTTAACGTCCCCCTTAATGCGACTTAACTTTAACATTCCCTTAAACGGCCTTTCATTCCGGCCCCTCAAATGCTCGCATCGTGAAACAAAGACGCGACGTTCCACGCTTGCCGTTTGCAAACCCTTCGAAGTGCTGTGCGTGACGAGAAGAAAGCATTTCCGCTTGCTTCCGATTACTTCAGAATTGTTTAGAATGCTTCCAAATACCGCTCAAAATGGTGCTCTAGTTACACCTATTGTCGCATGACTGCCCGAAGGACCAAAGGAACGATAACTCCTTGTCGCCCGGCAGCTCTGCCGCCTGAACTAGATAATAATAATAATAATAATAATAATAATAATAATAATAATAATAATAATAATAATAATAATAATAATAATAATAATAATAATAATAATAATAATAATAATAATAATAATTGCGAGGCAGGTATCCGCACTTCATAGGGAGTGAACGCTGGGCTTGTTGGCCTTGCAATCTAACTTGGCTATAAGCGTAGAATCCTGTAACAGACACAAGTACCTTATCTTTGTCTGTTTGTGTTTACGTATGCTCCAGCATATTGCGCTAATATACCGAAGCCACACATTGTGCCCAACGTGCGCTTTAAGTTAGTGCGAAACGTCACTGCTCAGCTTTAGGAAACAGGATAACGATCCATGCCCAATTTCCCGTTGCCCTGCCTCCTACAGCTACGCGTTGCTCTTCCCACACACCAATGCTATGTATGTACAGTTCAAATTGACCCAACACAAGCCTTAGCCCGTTTCAAGGTTACGTGCACTGCTGAGGTATCCCTTTCTTCCCGAAAGTATGCAGAAAGTTGCGGTGCTTCGGCGACTGGTGCTCGATTTGCTGACGACGAGGCAAGGCGATCGTTGTACTCACAATCGGGCACTTGGTTCCTGGGAATGCCGTTGCGCACTAGAATGGAGGCCAGCTCGCAGCGCCCGTATTTCTTGGCGCTGGCCGCGCTCAGGAGGACAAACACCGCGAGCGGCACGTGCAGCTGCATCTCGTGCACGGACGGCCGAAGCGGAGGGCAAAGCTCCGCTATACAACGTGGATGCTTCTAAAGTGCGCTCCCCCGGCGGCGAGCACGCCAGCTCGTTTTGAGACACACCGAAACGATCCTATCAACCCTTCCGTTTTTTATTTCTTTTTTTCTAGGCGGCTGTCCTATTGTGCAATCGCTGCGGCCCTTGGCCCTTGCTCTGTCATCATCGGAAATGTGTACTTGCTCCTACATGGCGGATCCGCTGGTATCAAGCTGGGCGGAACGCGCCTTACACGAGAAAGAGCGAGCGATAAAGAGGGAAGCGAGAGCAAAAGGAAAGGGACAGGCAGAATACAAGGGCGTGTTCAGTCTCTTGGCCTTCCTGCGTGCAATGCCATGCTCTGAGAGTAATATATCAGTGGTGGTGAATCCATTGCCGCGGCGGCCCTTAGCTCGGGTTTTTCTCGAGTTGGAACAGAAGCGGCGCACGCGTGTGTGCGTGAAATATTACGCAAAATAAAGCAATGTAATGCATACGTTTTTGAAAATGTCATCTTGAAAAAAAAATACTAAAGCGACAAGAAGAAAACTAGAAGTTCAAGATAAGCTTGTTATGTGGGATGCAAACCACCTGCCAGTTTCTGCTTCTTATCTGGTTTTGTTTGTCGTATATACCGCTCTGATAGCACCCTGAAAGTACACACAGGAAGTGGTCCAAACATTTTCTTTCTTTTTTCTTTCTTTTCGCAGCGAACCGGAGGTGGTGGTTGGCTCTTGACATTTGCCTAAGGGCGTCGCATGTTGCCTGTTTTGTCGCGTGAAGTGACAAAGGTACTGCGCGACGCGGAATAATGTTACGGTTCTCTTTCAATTGACTTCCTTTCAAACGTGGTCTCAAATACGGCAGAATTAGAACTAACTGCGCGCAGTGGCTTCCAGGTGCGAAAGGCTGGGTTTATCCCGTGAGGAGGCCTCGCTTATACGCATTTAAGGATGAGAAAATGTTCCCAAAAGCCAGGGGAACTCATGCTTCAAAGTGTTGTTTTCACTGGCTTTACTCAACGAAAACTAACAACAAACATAGAACAACACTTTGAAGCATTTAAGGATGTCCTCGCCAACAAACACTTTCTCAAGCTGTCTCCTTGACACGGTCCCATTTTTTGATGCGGCTAATACAGTTTCTCAACTCTGCCGCCCGTCGACCCCACCATTGCTGTGGTAAAGTGTCGCTGTAACGGTACATCCGCTCTGTGGTACATTGCACATCTTGAGTATAGTGACGTTCAAATAAAAAAAAAAACACGTTATGCAGGCTGCGGCGCCGCGTGCAGGTCACTTTTTAAAAACTTCTGTCCAATGCCCTGCAGAAACTATATTTACCTCACCTTCCCTTTCTGTGCAGCAGTGCAAACTAACGCAATACTATAAAACAGCGCGCATGAAAGCCAGCCAAATCGTCCGTTACCATCTTCAAGAGGCGCTATTAAGTAGTATGCTACCACGTTCTGCTCTGCGATTATTATTTTTTCACTTCGCAGGGATCAGCTGCCATTAACGGAAGTTAGTCGATCTCCCTGACTGCTAGAAAGAACGCAAAGGCTTCTGGACCCTGATCACGTGAAGAGAGAGAGAGAGTGCGAGAAGTCACAAGGGAAAGGCAGTCAGGTTAACCAGGCTGAGTCCGGTAGGCTACCCTGCACTAGGGAAGGGGGATTGAAAGAGGAGAAGGAAGAAAAGTTCACAGTTTGCACTGTTACACACACAAGTGTTCATCACTGATCCAGTCAGAGGCGGCGTAAAGTTCACTGACCTTTAGGAACCCACTCCGTTTCCTTGTCCTAATGCAGTGTAGGTATGAGGTCACCTAATTTAAGTGTGTCGCACGGGAAGTACACGTAATGATCGGACGTTAACTTGGGGCAAGGTGCCATGGACAAGGTGTTCATGGCATCGGGTGTCGATCGTTTCAGTAAAAATTCCAGTAATGACCTCTTCGTCAGCTGTCTTTTTTTGGCGCTCATTGATGCCATGTGCCTGTCGATGATATGGTTGCCCTTGTGTAAAAGTGCTCAGTCAACACGTTGGACAGATGAGTGTTCTTATGCACGTAACGTCCGCGCTCATTCACTTGTCTAGAACATTTGTCCACGTCGCCGTAGCTGCAGTCGCGGCATAGCGGTGGTTGTTCGAGGTGGACCGTAGGTGAGGCCTTCATTCGGTCATGGCAGGAAAAGGAACCGACGCAGCCCTCGGCTCCGGAAGGCAACTCGCGTTAATTCGATATTGTTGCCAGCTACGACTGGCTCAATTCTTCCGCCATCACAACTTTTCTTTTGAACGAGTGTGACTCCAGCAAGCTTCGACAGCCATGTAGCCATATTCGTGCGTGTGTACACAATTGTATATGCATGGTCCCGATCAGCGGTTCCACTGGCGGAGCGATAAATTCATTGCGGTGTGAGAGTGGCGACTAGCAACCGATGTATCTTCTATTAGTGGGTTGGGGTTTACCACTGACAGATCGATTGGAGTGTTTTAACGGTCCCAAAGTAGCGCTGCAGATACACTGCATAGTGGAGGACACCGGATTAATTTTTGCCGCCCGCCTCTCTCTTTCTTGCTTTTTTGACGTGCTCCTAAATGTAAGTAGACGAGCATTCTTGCCTAATCAAAACGCGGTCACTTTCACCGGGATTCGGACCCGCGACTTCGAGCTCAGAAGCAGAATACCATATACTGCCACTGAACCCAAGCAGCGGTTATGTAGTCTTTATTCTATAAATTCCATCCTGCATGCAAGACTGCGTGCTTCGTCACCGAACAGTGTTTAACCTTCTACACTGTCGTGTCTAATAAAATAAATATACATAATAATAGATTAGCAAAATGAAGAGGTTCAACGCGCCCACGCACTACAATTTCGGTGATGTTACATGAAGTCATAATTGGGTCGCCTAAACGTCTCACGCTTTTTTTTTTGTTCTCTTGTATTCGCAGCCAAATAAAGGGAGCGTATAATTAGAAAGATACGACCTCAACTACCTAGACATCTTTTTCGCGCGTCCAATACACATGATCTGGGTGGCGATCGAAGCTCTTATGCACTCGTTTGTGAAAGGAACCATGCGACATTTATTGAGCGTGGCAAATAAATCTGGCCAGTCAACAGATTACGTTCTCGCAAACCCGTAAGTCAAACACTACCAGTATACGCAAACAAGGAGAACATAAAAGTATGCCGCAAAATTTAAGCCGGTTGTCGTCACTCACTGCTTATTATTATTTTTTAAATTTGTACTATATTTTTTGGCTTCGTGGGTGGCATTAACGGGTCAAACGACGGCTAATGGTTGGATTCAAATGGCGATCATCTACAGTCAGTTCCAGTTCCCGAACGTCAGGAGCCAGGAACGGTAATAAAAATGGTACCGATAGCGAGCGTGAAATGGGCGAAAACAAATGTAAGATATACGGTCTGTTTCATATATGCGTTGTAAGGGGTTGGTGAATGGTCGAGTTTTATATTTACAAACAGAATACTGAGGCATTAAATTCTCTATTTCAAACAACATAGGGGAAGTTTTCGCCTTTCATTCACAATAATTTTCGAACACTACGCGAAAGTGATGTGAAGAATAACGAAATCGGGATTGGTCTCATGATCAGCACTTCATGGCGTCCATGACAAGTGCTGAGATGCAGTGAGACGTGAAATGTGGCCTATATGGAACATCAACTCCTCGGCGTCATCAACGAATAGAGACACCTGGTGCCATAAGATACAGACATTATACGTGTTATATCGGACTCCTCAGTTCAAACACTTGACATGCTTTACATATGGATAAGAAAAAAAAAATGGATTTAGACGTTCGGTTACACAGAACGCCACATGTAACTTTAGTAATAACCGAACAAATCTATGTGTTTCCCTGAATGCAATGCGTTGCTTTCAGCGGAAGCTGTTGCAATATACACGATTTCTCGCTTCGACGCGCATAAGCGGTCAGAAATGTTTCGACCTTCCAGAACTTTGCCCTGTGAAAGTAAACTTGAAACGAACAAAAAAAAAAAAAAGAACGAGAGAAAAAGAGACGTGAACTCTTAGCGAACTCTAAGATATTTCGGTTGAGCACCCTGAATCAAATGTAAATATGCGGGTCTGACTTTACAACGACTGCAGGTTGCCACTGTCGGCTTTCCTCCGATTTCTCCAGATATCTCGGTCCGAATGCGTGTAAAGAGACGAATGAACGTTCTTTCAAGGCTAATTCAATGCAGCTACGACGATGGACACGCACAGAAGTTATACAACGCACATTGAACATCCAGCCCGAAATTCGCGAAACCCTCCTTGTGCTCACAGACCGACGTTCCGTAGCCGGATCGTGACAGAAATTAGCCTCACAAAAAGACAGCCGCGGCAAATTGCACATGGCGCTTACGTATGATAATATTAGAGAATGCGGGCCAACGTCACTGCACAGCTGTTAAACCGACCATTCAGCAAGTTTGTTAAATTTTACGACTCTGCGCACGTGTCCGATAACGCCGCGCTGCGTCGAGTAAGAATCGTGGATTAAGAGGAAGCTTTAGCTCGGACCCAACTACTACGCGGCCTATTCAAATGCATGTAAAACGCAAAAACGTTTTTCTGAGGTAACCCCTGGACCGATTGTAATGAAATATGTTGCATTTGAGAGAGAAAGTTAAATTCTAGTGACAATTGGAAGAGGAATTGCGTTTTAGGGCCTGAATTCTGTTAAAAATATTTTCAACTATTCTACCGTTTTAAAAGAATAGAAGCACGAAGTTTACAAATTCATAGCTCATTCAAGAGCAGATATCGCGGTTCTGTAAAAGGCATCCACTAGACCATTCAAATTGGACAAATTTGATGTGTCATTTTATATCTTACGCGAATTTGTTACCTTGTGTAGAAGTGTTCTGGGAAAGATGTATTTACATATTACTAAATTTTCTGAAATTCATGCGTAACATATAAATTTTGTGCTTTAAATGTACTATTAGATTCAATTCCCGCAATCGTGATATCATTTTTCATTGCTGAATTGAAGAGTTGTAAACTTGATAGTTTCGTTTTCTGAAAAGTTTCGATTTCTGCGAATTTTCAATAAATATTGACGACGTGAATCAAAACTTCGGAACCAACAGTCACTAGATTTTAAGTTTTTTTTTCTTTTAAATGCAACAAACCTCGCCAAATTTGGTGTAGTGGTTGCTGAGAAAAACGAATTCTCCTTCTACATGTGTTTAGGTAGGAGCACACGAGCTAAAGCTTCCTCTTAAAAACAGAGACGTCTCGGCTAGAACGAAGACGATAGGGTGCCTCGACGTATTCCTCGCAAGCCGCTCCGAAGACGACGACCTCGTAGTTGGCCGCCTTGTGGAATGAAAGGGAAGAAGGCGGAACGACCGACCGCCCTCCGTATGAGAAGCTCGACGCAAGCTGGCGCTACTTCCCTGGCATCGCGCGTCTGTATCGAATGCCCGCGTTTTATTAAAGCGGCGCTACACATATCCTCGCCGAAATAGCTCACACATCAAAATTAAAATTACATGCGCGATCTTGGGAACGGCCTTCGCTGTCCCAGCACAACGGCCCGATGCTCTAAAGATGCGAATGCGGTCAAATGGTTAGACCGCATTCTGGCTGTTGTGATTGGCCACGTTCGCAGGCGTACTTCTCCCGTGCCAACGCCAAGTAGCGTACTTTAAGACGCTCAGCGCGTGCGTCGAGTATCATCTGCGTGAGCACGTGCGCGCTTTTAGCACGTGCTCTCGGACGGGTGAAAATAGTCAACGCTGCCACTGTCTTTGGTGCCGTACTGTTTTGAAGGTGCCAGGCAGGATCTTCGCGGCAAGTCATCGAGCCTTAGAAGCATCACGCATTTACCTGAGCTCAGACTCCCCCTCAGAATGGTAAATTTAGTATATAGCTAAAATTCATAACTTTATGGAAACTCTTTTTGGCAGCTGTTTGACCGAAAAACTCTGCTGATCACTTTTGCTCTTTGCTTTTTGCTATTTTGATACTTAACTACGTGTTTACTCGAATATAGGTCGGACGCGAATTTGAGTGGATTCCTGTATATTGAACTCGCCGCCAAATATTAGAAAAAATATAATTTGAATATGGGTCGACCCATATGTTTAAAAATGTGAAAAGCACGTCGAACGCGACACACATTTATTTACCGTAAGCCCGGCTTCTAAATCTCGCTAGTCGACGCCACAAGCTGCATCCTCATCGGACCTGCCGGAGAAGTCGTCCTCGTCAGACGGTTCGCAGGTGTCTACAGAGTGACAAAGCCTTGAAATAATTGTCCAGCGCTGTCGTTACGCTATAGGTGAAATGTTGTGTGGTGTGAGCTGTCACGCAACAGCAGTGCTGGGCCATTAGTCTTCCTTTCAAAAATTCTTGTGACCCACCATACGACATGTTCACATTACTTAACCTCTGTCTTTCCGTCTATTCCTGTTTCCTTCCTTCCTTCATATTGATTGGCCTGCATAGCTGTTGGCACAATAGAATTAGTGGCATGCATGCTGAATCACCACGAAGCAATCGGCCGTTCTTTCGGGAATCTGCTACTTACGTCAGTACAGTGTCTATGCCGCTCGAGAACCACCGCCGGACTGGATGTCTTTATTGGGCGTTTGCATTTGCTCGGCCGATTTTAAGTAGATGTTTTTGCAGTAATCTTTAACTTCTGCAGTGTCTTGATTTTTATAGGGAAGTTTACTCGTGTAATAAAGAAGGAGAAAAAAAGTTGCGCGATAGCTAACTGGAGTGCGTGCTTGAACTCCCAAATGCATATTGCCTGCACATTTCCAAATGCACAAACGCAGTGGAGTGGGTTGTGGACAAAGTCAATTTTTCTTAACGCTGTGGCAATGGGCGAAGATGGGTATGAAGAGGAGGCCTGCCGATGAAAAGATTGATAGTCACTTTAGCATACGAGAAAGAGAGTGAAGGCGAAAGCGTACACGCTGAAGAGACATTCGTTAAATTACTTGACATTCTCATTCGAAGACGTTGTCACTTCTCATTACTTGTTTTTTACGGCCACAGGTCGCGTGTTCGAGTGCCTTGACTGACGTTACCTTAATTACCTATATCTTATTTAACTTCGCCCTAATTAACACCAAACGTCCTGGGTTCGACTGCACTAATTAACACGCTGAAGACAGTCACGTGCACACTGTAAAGATGGTTGCCTGAGCGTTTGCATATAGGTAAGACACGATGCCGCTGAGGTCACGTGACCTTTGGCACCATTCGTGTTGACGGACAGCAGTCACTTTTCGCATTGACGAGACATATAAGGCTTTCGCCTTAAAAATTAACGTTGTGGGTCACTGATAACGACAACGGTCGCGGGTAGCCTAACAAAATGGATGGACAAACGGACCAGGCGATTTCAAGTAATCAACTACTGTCGCAATAAAAGACCATAGAAGCGACTGCAGCGATATCACGATGCGTAAGAGGGGGCTGCACCACGTGGAAGGGGTGCCACGTACAGCCACAACACATCGTCTCCGCGAGCTATCTCCGCTCAAATAGCGGAAAGTTGATGTCCCATGCATCTCTGAATTTATTAATGCGAAATCATTATATGGCCTACGAGGCACAAAAGCCGGCGTTGCCCCCAGCGAGTGGTAACGAATATCATCATCATCAGTGACGTCATCAGCGTTTTGTATGACGTCAGTAGGAGTACAGAATTAAAGTTAGAACAAGTTAGAGTAAGGTGGAGTAAAGTGAATTAAGATGAAGTAACGGATATGAAGGTGAATTAAAATGGTATAAGGTTAGTACAAATTAAAGCAAGGTGGATTAAGGTGGAGTTGTATAGGATATGTGACAATGTATGACGTCACGTACCACAGACGTAACCAATCAATTAGAGAACTCATAATGCTTTCGCATCCAAATCACAACGATTCTGAGGAGACTCAATTTTCTGCCTCATTTTTGTCAGAAATTCCATTATAGACAACACGAAGACTTCATACGAACTGCAACGTCTGAACATGAAACCGATTTATTCGAGGCGACATCAGCTGCTTGCAGTCCTACACAACTTCTGTAATCACCCGGGTCATCCGCGTAGCGTTTGTGTAAATTTCTTTTAAGAATTTTTTTAATATATGACACTGCAATAAAAAATTGCAAGTCATTTCGATGGCACCGCAATACTTTTTACCTAATACTACATTTGCTGCGAATCAAAAGTCTTAAAATCAAGTTTTTTAATAACGGCTCTTGCTATAAAGAAATTACAAAGAGACATGGAGGAAGTGCACAAAGCAGATAGATTACACTCGCGGACAACTTTCTGTGACAATGAAGTGAAAGCAACATGGGCGGAGCTCCTGCGTGCGTATTACGGCCTCAAGTATAGTTCGGCGGTCCGGCAGCGTTTGGTACAGGAAAGTTGAAAGCCTCCTCGCCTCTGACAGCACTTCTCGTTTTTTGGAACATGTACCGAATCAGCGTTGCTTCCACTTGCTACGGTTTCGGATCTGCCGAAGTGCGGAAGAGAAAAGCGGCAAAAAAGAAGTCAAATTTAACACTCAAGGGCGTACTTTGTCTTACTCAGCTGTTGTAAATAAGGTGTTCACGCTTTCCCTTCACCAGCTTAACCCAACGCGCATTAGAATGTGAGACTTATTTCAGGAGCGCTCTTACTTGCTTACTTGTGCGTGTAACCCGTAACCCTCGTTTCATTGCCTGTGTGAAAATTGTTCGCGGATTATAAAGAAGACAGCAGACTTGAGCGATACCTTTCAGAATCACAAACCAATTTCTGACAAAGCCGTTTCTTTCGAGAAGTTGCAATAAGAGTTTGTTGCCTGCAATTGAATAGCACACATTAAAACGTTGCACGCGTGTATGGCTCTTCCATTTGAAACATTGCCCGCATATAACGCTTCCGAGTACTTGTTAAGGATCTTTACAAAGGCAGTAGTTCATCCACACACATCTTACTTGGCCAGAACATTGGCCATAATGTTCACTCCCCGGCCCCTTTTAGCTAAATTTGATCTAGGTTACGTCCTCCCAGGGTACCGTGGATAAATTCAGCGTTGTTCATAGAACACGCCTATAACGATCCGGATCGCTTGCATGCGTAATTTACTGCAAATGTGGCAAGTCGACCCTACATTTCGAACTCTGTCTACACATTACCCATAAAGTGCCTCTCATATTTGCCAAATATAAGAAAGTTGCCTTGTTCCCCGAGGGTGACGGAGAAACCTACTGTCACCAGTGCCTGATGGTCCGTACGCAACAAAAATTTTCTACCCCACAAGTAGACGTGACGGCGCTCGCACGCGAAGAGACAAGCAAGGGCCTCGCGTTCTCCAGCGGAGTACTTCCGCTCAGCAGGAGTCAGGGCACGCGATGCGAAGGCCACCGTGCGTACGCTGTCACCACCGCGTTGCTGAAGAACGGCTCCCAGTCCCTTATCAGAAGCATCTGTCGTAACAATTACATCAAGGTCTGGGTTAAACATTTGTGTGACTGGGCTTGAAGACGAAGCTGTCTGAACAAGCTGGAAGCTACGCTCAGCCTCATCATCCCACGTGAACTGTTGACCAGACCGCAGGAGCCTTCTAAGCGGCTCGACGAGATCAGCATTTCGCGGCACAAACCGAGCATAGTAACCAGCGAGACCCAAAAATGACCTCAAAGTGGCCACATCGTGGGGAGCAGGCACTTTGACAATAGCGTCAACCTTACACTGCAATGGTGTGAGCCCTTTTGAGCTCACCGTATGCCCTAAAAAGGATAGTTCTGAAACAGCAAATGTACATTTCTGGTTGAGCTTCAAACCTGAATCACTGATGCGTTTTAGCACCTGGTGTAGATTCTTGTGGTGCTCCTCACGTGTCTTGCCCCACACAATCACATGATCAATGTAACAAAGTACACCTTTACAATCCTTCAAAATATGCTGCATCGTTCTCTGAAAGGCTGAAGGGGCAGATGCAAGGTCAAAACACACTCTTAAAACGAAACAACCCTTCGTGTGTGATAAAGGTGGTTAGTCACCAACTTTCCGGAGTCAGTTCTAGCTGATGGTATGCCGACGCTAAGTCGAGCTTAGAGAAGCACGTTCCTCCGGCTAGTTCATGAAGTAGTTCCCCTGTATGTGGGAGAGGAAAAGCATCGGCAATTACTGCCTTGTTCACTTCACGTAGGCCCACACACAACCTAATTGAACCGTCCTTCCTCACGACGACGATCGGTGAAATCCACTCCGATGGGTCGACGGGTTCAATTATATCCTCGGCCAGCAGACGTTGTATCTCCACCGATACCTGTTGCCGTAGCGTGCGCGGCAGGCGTCGGAGCTTCGCAACGACTGGTTTCACAGGTAAACGTCATTTAACATGGTAAACAAAGCCTTTCACATGCCCTAACTGTTCCGTGAACAAGTGCGCAAACTGGTGCGTGAATTCTGAAGGCAGTGAGTGAGGGCATGCCACCTGGCAGCAATTCAAGGTTGAGCCGTCGATAGTGATTCCCATGCTCCGAACGGCATCAAGCCCCAGCAGCGACGTGCCCTTGGTTGTGACATGAAATAGCAAACTGACTGTTTCCCGTGTAAGATACGTCAGCAAAAAAGCAACCGCTTAACTTGATTTGTTCTCCGGAATAGTTGCACAAATTGGCAGTCGGCGGTCGCAACCAGTAGCTGTTGGGTAGATATTTGTGGTAGTGCTCTTAACTGAGCAAAGACACTGTAGCGCCCGTGTCGACAATCAACGACAATCTTATCTTCCCGATAGAAATGTTGGCTCGAATATCTTTCGCCGAGACATTACGGTCACCGATTTGAAGGACCGTGAAGGGTTGGCCTTCTCGAGCTTTCGAACGGCATATTTCTTTTTCTTCGATTTGCACATGCTTGAAAAGTGACCAATTTTTCCACAAGAGTGGCAACGCTTGTTCCTCGCCGGACATGCAGTCGAGTTAGCCATATGCGATGACGAGCCGCACCTATAGCAGCTTCCTTGCTCAGAGTCTGACCTTTTTCGCACATCTTGAATCATGTTCACAGAGCTATGCGCGAATTCCCCGAGCTCTTGTTGCGTTTGCTCAGTTTGCTTCCCGATGTCAACAGCACGCTGCAGCGGAAGCGAAGACCCTTCATAAAGCATGCGTTCACGCGTTGTTCGTGACGAAGTGCCTTCCAGCAATTGGTCTCGAATCATGCTATCGGTAGCACTGCCGAAATTGCAAGTAGACGCAAGGTCCCGAAGACTGTAAATGCTTGAAAGGTCTCGCCAGGCAGCTGTCGTTTTTGGCGAAACCGGCGCTGCTCCACCAAATCATTCGCAGCGCTCGCGAAATGCGTGTCCAGTGCAGCAAGGGCGTCCTTGAACTGGTCCACCCTGTCCTCGGCCTTGGCGTCCGCGGTCACGTCTGCTCCTTGTGCAAGGATGCTGTAGAATATTCGCTGGCCTTCAACCCCAAGCGCGTTTAGAAGAACTGCCCTGCAACGCTTGGGCTGCAGTTCATCGCCGCCAATGGCCTCCGGGAAATTCAGGAATACGCGTTTCCACTGCTGCCAAGGCACAGCCGGGTCACCGGGTACAGGCAAGAACGGGGGCGGTGCTGGGAAACACCCGAGCGGCATGGCTCCGATACTGACCCTCGTCGCCAATGTGTGGTGTCTGGCTCAAACCAGACGCATGACACTGGACCACGCAAGCGCAGTATGTACAGTACATTATCCTTTATTCGTCACAGTAAAGCCACTTATATAGGAAATCATATTGCACGACGATGACGATATGAACACTGAAAGAAACGAAACTGAAACAATAAAGAAGGATACAACAGTCACGTTCCTCATTAAGCCAGTAACGCAAAAATTTTGCAATACATTGCAGTTAGGATGCTTCGCATTTCAAATAAATATAAACAATTACGAAGGCTGTATTGTATCCACATGCATTAAACTTCGCAGACATATTTGAAATATTTAGATGCCCCAAGGCATCTAAATTTCATTTTGGTGGCGTCTGTAGTTACGTCGGGGTAGCTGGATAAATCTTGCGTAGATCGTGAAACACGCTCATAAGACTCCGGAGCACTTGCATACGTAATTTATAGCAAAGGAAGGAATTAGCACGTACTTTGAACTTTACGTACACGTGACCCGTAACCGGCCCCTTATTTTCGCCAACTATAAACAGGGTGAATAAGACTAGTTCACGTACGATACCGCATAAACTAGCTATGAAACTCGATTGATGCATGAAAACAGCGAAGGAAACGATGGTTCAGTAATTATTACCAGCGCTTCCATTTAATCCAGGAATGTGAAATCCCTGGAAGAACTATGAACGTTACCGACACCAAATTTACCGGGAGAGAAAGGCGGGAGGGAGGGAAGAAGGAAGGGAGGGGGAATTATAGCCAATGTTCTGGCAAAGTAAAATGTATGTAGGTGAATGTGTCAGCCTTTTTATATTCCTTAACTTCTGCGAGTCTTGTGGGCTGACTCAAATCAGCAAGAAGTTTAATGACTGAAGACACATGAAGCTGGATATTAAGTATCAGACATAAATAGCACTTCATCCCCAACCAAGTTAACTCAAGTAACACTCAAAGGACAAATGAGCATCGTTCAGCCAATATGACCCGATATGGCGCATACACTGACCCCCACATTCTGCTAGTGCCGATAATTTGCTTGCGCAATAAAATTAAGTTACTAAAGTTGGCATAAATGCCCGCCCCAAACAACAATTGTAATAGAACAGCACGCAGATGCATCACGCAAGGCGCCTGCATGCGCCCCCATATTCACAGAAAGCACCACGGAAGCTGCCCTAACTCTTCTCTCAAGCGCATGCGTGAGCTGGTTCGCCCTATTTTCGCTGTTTTCTGCTTGTGGTTTGGTATTCGGCAGTTAGGCATGCACATGGCTTAACGCCTGAGAAGAGCTCAGGCTATCATCCAACCGGCGTCCCATTACTCAAACCAGACGGCCGGGGCATCGATCGGTCGTCTTCAGCCGTGGAGTCTCCCAAGAGATTCAGCATGCGGCAACCTTGGCTCGGGAAACGAATCGACCGCGGGCAGGGTGGCGCGTTTAATTCGCGAGACAATGCTCGGCAGACGAGCGAGAAGGAATGGCTGGGCCCACCGGTTGCGAAGCCACGGCAGAGAGCCGTCGCTCGTTCACTCCGAGCATTGTGCTAGCGCGCCGCATACAATGGCGAAGTCGGTGGAGGGATTCGCTGGTGGGCCCCCACGACGGGAAAGCTCGCCTTGACCGCTTGAGATCAGGGTTGGACGGCCGCAGAAGGTCCGTCCGCTCGCATGCATGCATGTATATAGGAGCGAGCGCGCGATGCATGCGCTCTGGTTTGTGAAAGTCAAACGGGCATCCTTGAAAGTGTGGACCGGCGGCCGCCGCGTGGCCACTGCAGCTGTTGCCGCCACTGCCGCTATGCTAACGGACCGACGCGCAACACACGCGTGCGCGATTGTTAACGAGAACGAAAGAATGGTCGGGCGGCCGCCTCGGACAGAAGGCTGAACCGTTTGCCTAAGACGTGGACGCGCAATCTGCGGTGGGGTTGGGTATGGCCCGTTTCGCGTGCTTCTCGGCGCTTTCGCACCCTGTATATCTGCCTCCTTTTAGCGTTAAAAGCGTTCTGGCCCTCCTCCCCCACCCAGCATTTATGAATTAATCAAAATGAGTGAGTGAGTGAGTGAGTGAGTGAGTGAGTGAGTGAGTGAGTGAGTGAGTGAGTGAGTGAGTGAGTGAGTGAAGCATAGCTCACAGACGGGGTTACCCTTCCAGGGTAATGTCATCATTGTTCCACCCGTAATCGTAATGTGATGTGAATGTTGATCATCATTAAAAAGGCCTTATATACATATAGGAAAATTCAGATAAACCAACGCAACACACGGAGGCTGGGTTTTAGGTGCAGTAGTGTCGTATGTTCTTGATCGTGAACCAAAGGTTACTTTCCTCTCTCAACTTCTTGACAATATCTGCAATGGGCTTGCGTAACGACTGGCACAAAATAAACGATGGAAATGCAAGGTTGTTTCGAGCACGTGCATTAATTCCCATGTAGTGAAGCAGCATTCTGGCCGCGCACGTGCCTCATTTTCAGCATCATCATCATCACCACCACCGCCACCACCACCACCACCACCACTAAACTTACTTAAAAGTAAAACAAGAAGAAAGAACAACATTGAGAATCGGTTATATCACATGACCTAATGGTTGTGAAATTATAGCATAGTTGACCGACGCAGCTTTGTCAGAGGATGCCGTCGTGTACGCGCTACTGTATTTCCTTTTTTTGCGGTTGCCGTAAAGAACAATGCAGCGTAAGCTTTTTAGTTTTTTTTTTAATTAATAGACAGTTTTATCAGAGCGTCCCCGTTGCTATAAGGCTCGTATCGTTACCATTTCACGCGATCAGGCATTGCAATTGGTTCCGTCTTTTCGGTAAGCGCATCTCCCAGACACGCAAGTAACGCGCAGTCCGCTTGGCTGCAAAGCGAACAAAAACAAAAAGCCAGATGGATGCACAGAAACGCTCCACTCAGCCACCATCACGGTTGTGAGCCATGATTTGGAACAAAGTGCACTATTTCCCGTCCCTCGTGGTGCTCGCCAGGGGTGCGCCCGCTGCCCCAAGTACTCTTTGTGCTCAGCCTGGGGCCATTTCTGCGCTCGGTAGTGAGAGACACTTATGTGCGCGGTCTCCCACTGCCTGGTAGCGGTGTCAGCCTTCGGTGACACCGCTACAGCCTTGTGACAGGTGACACAAGGTGAAGGTGACAGCCTTCGCCGATGACATCACAATGTATCTCAGGAATGAAGACAGCTTGTCCCGCAGTCTTCGAATTTTCAGTGAGTGCGGAAATATTTCAGGTGCTGCGCTATTTTTTTCAAAATGTCGTTATTTGTTCATTGGTTCACCACAGACACGCCTAAGTCCCGTTTTCAGTCTTCAAAAGAGCAACTCCATTCGTGTATTAGGTCTTGATTACACCTATGATGTCATATCAGACTGCGTGACTCTAAATTATTGAAGATGTAAGAAGAAATATTTAACATGTTCAATATTCAAGGTTCAACAAAACTTGATGAAAAGCCGAACGAGGTCAGTACATTGAATATGTAGCTAGGTTCAAGCCGATCGAATGCATTGTCTTGATCTAGTGAAACCAAGAGACCCCGTGCTGACCTGGTCAGCGTGAGCGCCATAAGGATGAACGAGAGACCGTATCTTTCTGCCAGGGACCGCGCATGCCTGGTGGTGTCCTATTAATGAAGGCCTCAGTCTTGCCAAGCGTCGAGTGACAACTGTGAAGATTTTGTAGTCAACATTTAGAAGGGTGATCGGTCTCCATCCCCATGGACGACGTGATGATGGATCGTGCTTAGGTATCAGCACAATACAGCCGTCGCGAAAACTAGCCGGGAATTCAATGTTCTCAATGCAGCGGCTGATAACTGATACGAAAGTGGCGCCAATATCTTCCCAGAATGTTAGCTAAAACGCCACGGGTAACCCGTCCGGCCCTGGGACCGAGCCACGCTTCATGGAAGATAATGCTTTCACTTCGTCATCTGCGACGGTCGTGCACAAAGACGTTCAGCGACCTCATCTGGAACATAAGACAGCCCACTAAGCCTTTCTACGTTACCATTATGCATTGTACTACGCACCATGTTTTCAAAATGCGATACAAAGAGCGAATAATCATGCGTGGGAGGCGACATAACAGGAAGTGCTCTTGTGGCCGCAAAACCGAATGCATTCGGCTGTCTGAAAGCGTGTTTCTTGCAAAGCGCAGAACTTCAGGGTGGGCACGTGGATTACGTCTGCATCGCCAAGCAGCAGCTGACAAAGACGACGCTGTGATGAGGCTCTTTAAACGCCTCCGTAGTTCACGCTGCCATGACCGCATCAGCGTAGTCAGTTGTTTGACCCGAAGGGCAATACGGAGCTTCGTGGCAGTATCCGCCAGTTCTTCTGACATACGTCGTCTGAGTGTACGACCTTCAACTGAACAATGCAGACACCACTGCACTTTGAGCGCGTCCCATGACTCTGTGTCAGATCTAGAAAGAGAGGCGTGCAAGACTCTTGACAAATAAGGGCGCGAAGCGCGCGTAATGTAGAATGCGGATGTCGAGACGCCATTGTTTTAACTGATGAGGAAGCCGAGAAGCAAATTTCAAGCATAACTGCGCTGTGATTGGAAATATAAGCAGAACACAAAGTTAATCACAGCAGATTGGTAGATATACTGAGCTAAATATCTTGGCACATAGGCACTGTCTAACCTGCTTGACGACGCGACGCGTCGCCATGTCCAGATAATTGAAGAACTATGAAAAAGTCGACACGTATCCAGCAACGAAAATTTCTGGACGAGGCGACGCAACTCTAGTGCGTTCAAATCAGAGCGACCACATCCCGCGCCTTGCACATCTGCTCGTTTGTCTAAAACGCAATTAAAATCCCCAACAAGCACCACGTGACGACCGTCCAGGTCACGAAAAAGATCACTGGACTTGGTGGCTTGCGCTGGTCCATAGATGCACAAAATACGTAACCTAAGTGAAGATAGCGCACAATCAAATACGAATATCCGCCCTGTACCATCATAAAAGAAACATGATAATCTCGCAGTAAAACTCTATGGAATAATACGGACTCCACTACAGCGTGATGCTACGAAAGAGAAAAAGCAATCTAAGTTGAATGTGCGTTTGAAAGCAAGAACATGCCCAATGGTGAAAAAATTTGTTTCTTGCAAACAGAGAATGTGACAATTTTTAGCGCGGGCCACGCTTATAATTTCGGCTTGTTGTATAGGGCTTCGGAGCCCTTGTGCTTTTAATTAAATAATATTCATGGTGTCAGCCATATTTAATTAAAAGTGTCAACGAATTGAACTGGTCGTGTTCAAATCGGCGCCCCGGGAACAAGTCCAGGGGACATGCAGTACACACGTCACTTCTTCGACCCTCTCGAAGGGCGCAGAGGTTCCTATGGCCGCTGCAACTCGGCGCGGCGATCCGGGGTGCCGACCGAGCCAGAGGCTGACGCCTGGGCACGCTTTAGGTCTCGTGAGCCCGCCATTTCTACGTCGAGTCCATCCAGGCTTGGTGAGATTGGATTGGATAAACATTATTAAAGGTTCCGCAGGACGCGTGTCAGCGCGCAGAAGGCGTCTGCCACAGAGGGACCGACAGGAGTAGCTGTCAGCCTCTTCGTGGGCCTGCTGGACGGCCCGGCCCATTGCTGGTCATGGAGTAGCGGGCGTCCTAGGATCCCCTCCCACTTATCCAAGCTAGAGTCGAGCGGACCGTTTCTACACTCCCAAAGCACGTGTGCGAGTGTCGGCGTGCCACCGCACGAGGGGCACGCGTCGTCGGGTTAGACGTCAGGGTAGATGTTGTGTAACGTGGCGGGGTTGGGATACGTATGTGTCTGTAACGAGCGTAGCGTTAGCGCCTGCGGCCTGTTTAGTTTGGGGCGCGGAGGCAGAAAGGGACGTTGTCGCAAGTAAAAGTATTTAGTGATGTCATTGTACGTTACTGGGACGTCCCTGTTCATCCGCCAACTCGTCGAGACGCGGTTGCCCGGGGGTGACGGCGCGGTCGATAAGCGCGCGCGCAGCGTCGTGGGCTGTCTCGTTGAAGTTCGGCGGGGTGCCCGGGATGCGACTCAGGTTGCGGGAAACCAGATGACGGTGTGGTGCTCGAGGCTGCTCGGGTCGGCGCCGCGGAGGACGCGTAACGCCTGGTCGGAGACGACTCCTCTCTCGAACGTTTTGATGGCCGGTATCGAATCGCTGAATATGACCTCTCGCTTGTCGTAGAGCATTGCCATGACTATGGCCACTTGCTCCGCCACCCCGGGATCGCATGTGAGTACGTGACGGTGTTTAGGGTCCAATGCGAGAACGACACCGCGACCGCGGCGAAGGCTCGGTTGCCGCTCTAGGCGGCGGCGTCCACGAATGCGAAGTCGTCCACTTTCTTGTCTATGCGCTTGACGAATGCGGTCACCCGGGTTAGGCGCCTGCCTCAATTGTGTTCGGGATTAACGTTTCGTGGAACGGGGTGCGACCGTGATCAGGTCGCGGAGCTCGCGAGGAACCGGCGTAAACACCGGTGGATCCTGCGTGTTCGGTGGGAAGTAGCCGAGCTCGCGCAAGACGTGGCGGCCCGTCTTGGTGGTCGTAAGTCGTATGACCTGCGCTCTCTCCTGAGCCTCACGGATGTCTTCGAGCGTATTGTGCACCCCGGCTCGAGGAGTCGACGCGTCGGCGTGGTGATCGGAAGCCCGAGGGCCTACTTCACTACCTTAAGGATGAGTGTATTGAGCTTGTATTGTGTATTTCCACTTGCGCGTTGCTGCGACGTAGGTAAAGTGACATAGGACGAACACGTGTACGAGAAGTAGCAGATTGTCTTTTTGAGGCCGTGGTGACGGTTGGCCACTCTACGTACGAGCCGTATCGCGTTGTCCATCTTTGTGGTCAGCTTGTGGACCGTTTGAATGTTTAATCCGCCCGCCTCGAATATTATTCCCAGTACTCGGATGGAGTCTACCCTGGGGATGGGGCGACCGTCTCTGGTGTGGATGGTGATGTTGCGCTTGGTCGGGGGTTTCCATCCCTTGGGCCTTTTGCCTTTTCGTGTTGAACAGTAGAGCAACAGCTCCGATTTGGCGGAGGAGCACTTGACGCCCGTGTGGTCGAGGCAGGACACGGCGGTTTCGACTGCCTCCTGCAGAGCGGATTCGATAAAGCCGTCCGACCCCGAGCAGCACCAGATGGTATTGTCGTCCGCGTATACCTTAAGGTTGAGGCCTTCTATCTTCGAGAGGCATTCGGAGAGCCCGATCGTCACCAGGTTGAACAGCGTCGGCTAAAGACGGAGCCCTGGGGGGTGCCACACTGCCCGAGCTTGACTTCTTCCGACGTGAGGTCCCCGGCACGGAGCACGGCCTTGCGACGGGTTAGGAAGAAGCGGACGAACTTGTAGAAGCGGCGCCCGAGCCCTAGGTCCGCGATCGCCTTAAGTATTGCCGAGTGCTCGATGCTATCGAAGCCTTCGCCAGGTTGAGCCCGAGTATGGCGCGTGTGTCCCAAGCGGCTCCGGCGTCTGTGGTCTGGTGTTTAAGGAGAAGCATCGTATCCTGAGTCGAGAGCCCGGGTCGAAAGCCGATCATGCGGTGTGTGAAACAGTCTTGGTCTTCGATATACCGCCCGATTCTGTTGAGAACGATATGCTCGGCCATGTTACCCACGCGCGACGTGAGCGATATATGGCAAAGGTTATCGACGCCAGGCGCCTCGCCCGGTTTTGGAATGAAGGTCGTCTGGGCGAGTTTCCAGGCGTCGGGTAACTCGCCCCACCACTACATGTCGTTGAAGGTGTCCGTGACATACACGACCGAGGGGTCGTCTAAGTTTCGCAGTAGCTTGTTGGTTATGCCATCGGGGCCCGGCGCGGAACGGCCGTTGAGTTCGTGGAAAACCCGGCGCACCTCTTCAACGGAAAATTCGGCGTCGAGGAGCGTGTTGTCGGTACCTGTGTAATAGGGATGTAGGGTCGGCGGGCCTGTGGGTACCGGCAGGTGCTTTTGCACAGGGGTCTTGGCGACGCCATCCGGCGAAGCGGTGCCTTTGGCCTGGTGAAAGACTTTGGTGAGTGAGTGGCGCTGGTTCGTGCAGGTGTTGGTGTCGTCGAGCAGGTGTTTGAGGAGGTTCCACGTCTTCCCGTTGCGGACCTGTCTGTCGACCGAGTTAAATACCTCGTACAGGCTTGGTGATATCAACTCCGAGGCTGAAGCTATTTTCAGATGATTATGATGTTTGTAGCGGTTGGACTGCGGGATCGACGTCATCGCTGCCGACAACTTCGGCAGCCGGGGGCTAATTCAGATGCAACGGCGCAGTGGCTTTTTCAGAAGAGCCACAAATCGTATGTGGCGCTGTAAGCGACGCAATTGAGGCGGATGAAGCCACCGCAGATTCCGTTGGTGTAGCGAGCGCATAGACATCGCAGGGCCAACTGTTTTAGCTGTGTTTAAAACTTTGGGGCGATCAGGACTGATGGTAGCAGCTGAAATTGAAGCGCTATCAGCCACAGCATGCGTATCTTTCGGTGCTTGGGAGGCTAGCGAACATGGCGTGTTGCGATCGTCCACGTCATCAATAGCACAGTCTTCTTTTTCAGTCGACGCTGCCGGCGAACATGGCTTGTTGTGAATGCTCGAGCTGTATGCTTCTTCTTTGTCATTTCCTGACGCTGGTTGATGCGGTGTCAAGGCAATCTGTTTGGTTACGGAAAGGCTCCAGCAACAGCGACTGAGTATGAACGCCGCACAGGGCACACGGCTTTAGGGCGACCATTCCCACAACGCCGGGAAGGACGGTCAGATTCGTCGCTTTCGTGGCCATGGATACCACTACTGCCACAGAACGCAGCGGTGCACTGTGCACGGTAGCGGTCGCTGGAGCCCCCGGCACACGTGCTGCAAGTCGCGGTAGCCAAACGTCACACGATGACCAGAGACTCGCAGGCAATTGGGCATGCACAGGGGTTGTGGTGCTCATTTCCATCTGAACGAAGCGGGTATACCCGAGAGCACGCGACGTCGTCCGCTCATTAGACCAGCGTTGACAGACAGAACCTTGCCGTATGGTGATAGTGCCTGCATGGACAAGGAATTCGTTCGGAACGAAGGAAGAGGCAGGTTACGTTGGTGACCTGCAGGCCGACGGGAACGACAGGACACCGATGACAAGGCAGCGAGCGTCGACAATTAGAGGCATAGGTGACATGCTCTTGACGGTGCCGTCGCATCGACGACGGTCTCGGAACCATTCTCCGCAGGGAAAACAACATCGAAGACCTGGGCCTTCGAAGGAGTCTTCAGCACTGTAGGTGTCATCCATGGCGTGAGAGGTGGACGCCCCTCATGTGAAACACGTAAGGACGTCAGCAGAGACTCTTCTTCTGCGGCTGATAACAGACATCTGTTTAGAAAAAGCTTATTTCAACAAATGACGGGGCAATTCCATAACGACGATAACATCTGCAAAGTAAGAAGCATTGGACACCGTGTTTAGAAAAAGTTTATTTAAACAAGACACGATACGGACACTGAGTTACAATCACGGCACCATTCCACCAGGACAATAACATATGCAAGAAACGAAGTATTGTATATGCGGCATGTTCTCAAAGTAGTGTAATTTCTTTCTCTATGGTAGTGTCCGAGTCCTCACACACTAACATATAACAAAGCCACGGAATAGCACAGTTAAACATAAATTGCCACATGTATCAAATGATGTACCATATATGCAGTGCACACAATGGTTATGTACAAAGATGCTATGACACGGCCAGAAATGTGCATATGCAAAAACACAGCACTGTGTGTTTAGAAAAAGTTTATTTCGACAAGAGACGATACGAACACTGAGTCATAATCGCGGCACAATTCCACCGGGACGATAACATGTAAGAAACGAAACACAGCACGTTTTCAACGTAAGTAATGTCCGAGTCCTCACGCACCAACATATAAACACATATACCCACGGAAACGCACAGTTACACATAAACTAAATGTCACATGTACGAAATGATTTTCAATATATACAGCGTACACAATGGTTATGTACAATGATGATGTGATAGAACACTTTACACAATTTTGAAGTGATGTGCACGAGATGGTGTATATACAAAAATGATCATGTATACGAGAGGACACACACACACAGAAATCACGGGCACCTGCATTCTATGTGCATTAAATACTTCTGATGGTCTGGCTACAAGAACCAGGCTGGACGAAAATTTCGCTGGACGAAAGGGAGCCATAGAATTACATAGCAGAATGAAAGCCGACACCACGGCCGTCGTGCACGCGCAATCGCCGAGCGTCATTAAAAAAAAAATGAAATAAAGAAGTGAAATAGAACCATCTATACCTAAGGAATAAATACATGTCATATTCAATTAGAAACACTGTTTGAGCGGTCTGAACGCATGTACCAGCGCGCGAAAAAGGACGACCGACCCTTCCGAGAAGTATCGCCAGCAGTTACCAAAGGCGGGACCTTGATGCGGCCCAATCCACTTCGGTCGCCGCGCCGCCACATTATTTTTCGTCGTCGCATGCCTCACTGCAAAACATTCGCTGCCCCAGCCGCTCCTCCCGCACAACTGTATTCTAGTACACCCTAGTGCGGTGGCGTAGAGTGTAGTTCCGCTTAAGCTCAGCTAGGACTAAAGCTCCGGATTAAGGACTGTATTAAAAGCGAAGTTTTTTTTTTCTTTGCGAACCTCGCCGGGTTTTGTCACCATGGCCGTGACCCGGCTGTTGCCTTGCCGAATAAACCAGCCAATCACAGTGGAGTACGCACGCCGCTGGGTTCTTTGCCCACCACCAGATGTCGCTCGCCTCCGCGCATCAACGGCAGCGGTGGCGCCGGCCGTGCGCGGGAAAGAAAAAAAAAGAGCCAGAAAGCACGCCTTCGCGCATCCGTGGCTGCGCGGTAATGAGGAAGTAAACACTTCTTGCGGATAGAATGGACTCGAATTGCACTGTGTACAGTCGGCGTCACCCTTGTGTGGAGCGCGGGTACGGCAGCCTCCGGGGGGCTCCTGAGGCAGCCAGCGACATCTAACGCTGTCTACTGTGCACGTTTCGGCCCAGCAACTACCGTTAGACTCTCCTGGGTGGCTCCTGAGCACCCCGTCAGCCGCCTTCCTACGCTCTACACAAGGGTGACACCGACTGTACGTATGCGCATGCTGCCTCTGAAACAATGATGCTTTCTAGGCGTCCGTAGTACTCGCTAGTAGTCAGCAGCTCCGCTTAACAAAATGTTCGGTATAATTTGTGTGCGCTCGCACGTGCGTGTGCGGGTGTGCGTGTGTGCGTGTTTCGACTCTTTATGCACTTACCCAAACCTTCGCTGTATACAGTTTTCAACCCGTTGGATCTGCTGCATTTTTATGGCCATTCTCTTTCTTTCTTTCCTTCCGCCTCATCCGCAAGGCGTATACAAACGCGCCATTTCGTTACCGCTCAATACTAGCACAGATAAATTTCTAGAGCTAGGGTTACACAATACACTAGAGGAGATAATCGAAGCACGCAATTTCGCGCAGTATGAGCGTTTGGCAAAGACAAGAACCGGACGACACATCCTCGAGACGTTGATCATCAGCTGTCGCACGTAGCACGGCGAAAAGGACGGGATACCCACACCGATTAGCGAGCACATCGTCATTCCGCCGTTGCCTAAGAATATGTATACCCGACGCATCACGTCAACCGGTGCAAGAGGCACGCGCAAAATCTGGAAAATAAATACGGCAACAGTAAACAGTAGACGGCTTTAGTTCGGCGTCCGCAGCAGCTTTGCGTACGCAGGAAACCCGCGGAGACGACAGTGCGCGTACGCAGTACATAGGAGCACGCACGGTCTCCTGCGTGCGCCCGCAGCTTTTTTAGCGCTGCGTAAAGCGTTCGATGCGGGCTCTGCGGTCGTTGCGGAACGTTCTTTCGCGTGTTCTCGCATATCCACGAGAGCGCATTCTTCGATATGGCTCTTGCCGAAGATATGACTCCGGCTTGTTGTTTGACTTCTCGGCGGCTGATATTGGCTGCACAGTTTCAGAAGCTGGCATATATGGCGGCGCCGAGTAGCACACTACCGGCTCCTGCGCGCGCAAGTCAGCAATGCTCTTCTCAACTTTCGCGTCCAGATTGCCGTTTCGTGCGCACGCGCTTCGCCACGTACGCACGGTCTCGTGCGCTGCGTACGTGGGCGGTTGCGGACGCAGAACTAAAGCTGCCGAATTAAGCGACTCGCAGGCGGTGATACGCAACTACGCTCACGGTCGGATCTCCTCGGAAGCGGCCCGCATTATCCAAATTCGCGACGGCAACGTTTGTCGCAAAAACGAGTTTCCTCGTATTGGACCCCACCCACACGGACCCTCACTTGCGGGCAAAGCTACGGCCCATGCCGCGGCTCGAAGACTTAAATGCCGAGCCGAGGCGCCCGCCGGCAATCCCGACGTCTCGACCACCGCGAAAGCGATGCGGGAGTGGACGTGGTGGGATCGCATGACCACTTTCAGAGACATCACGCAACACTATACAGATTGAACAGACGCAAATACCCATCACCACGCCCCAATTTAAACGAGACACAGGTGGTTGCCTGGAGGAAACTACAGACACACACGTATTCGAACCCGGCGATCCTTCGCGCCTCTGCTACCCAGACATTCATTCATCCGGCGAGCGTAAAGCGTGCGGAGCCAGAGCGGTGCTGCCGAGCATGCTGTGGAAATGCGCACCGGTAGCGAGCAGCATGGGGGGCATTCTGTAAGAGTCCACCCAGTGGACTGTCCATTTCGGCCGCTGCTGTTTGTCTAGGGCAGCTCGTCTCCTCCTCGCTCCTACAGCTGCATCCAATCAGCAGCGGCCGAAATGGACAGTCCACTAGGTGGACTCTTACAGAATACCCTCCGAGTCCTCAACGGACGGGGGGCAGGCATGGCAGTCTAGGACCGCGGGGCGCGATAGATGGCGGCCCTGCTCAGCCATGACCTCGCCGATCAACTGTGGGCCGTCCGGCACGCCGGAGAAGCCGGCCGCGTCCAAGGACTCGAGGCCGTCACCTGGGCCGGGGTGCTTGTGGCCCCATCCCGCCCAAATTGCCGGAGATCTTCAATAAAGTTTTCACTCACTCCTTGCTTTTGTCGTTGCCTTCTCATATGGGCTGAAATGAAGCAGTACAGTATACGCACGCGTATTCGACCAACACAGTGCATTGAAACCATTGAACGTTTTGGAGCTGTGCTACAACAACAACACCACCACCAACAACAACAACAAATAATAATAATAATAATAATAATAATAATAATAATAATAATAATAATAATAATAATAATCGAGACTGTACAAGACGGGACCATACTTACATCTAAGAAATATTGAATAAACTTTTCCATGACGTCGCAGCAGTTTTGGAAGGCACGGAGATAGACTTGACTGAATCTTGTTAGGTTAGCGCAAAATTCAGTCTTCTTAACTACGACAGGTAACACCCGACCTTCCAATAATTTATATCTCCATCGTACAAAGTTCACCACGGCATCGGTTCGTATGATGGGTGCGGGCACCTCGTGAAGACCGGCTTAAATACGAACAGGTAAAATAAACACCACAAAGTGCCCATCTTCCCGAGCCTGGTGCCCCGCTTCTCCCCTGTACAGTCGGGCTCGTCTACCAGTCCTGCTCGCCGCCGCACTTCGCACACTCGCATCCCCCGCCCGTTCGTCAGAGTTACGGATGAGCCTCTGGAAATTGGCGGACGCCGATATAACGAGTTCCTCGCGTGCCCCACTGACGGGAGCTGGGCGGCCTTGTCTCCTCCGTCTCGCCGCGTCTGTCCACACCTGTGATGCCGTGGCTTTTCGCTCCCGTGGACGCCGTTATACGATATACGCCTCCTGGCCTGCCACCTTTGCGAGTCTTCTCATGCTGGCACGCGCCACCGGGGCGCAAGTTATTCTCGCCGCTTCTTCGCTTCTGCGGTTGACACCGGCGCCGTCGGCGTGAAGAAATTGACGACCCATCGAAGCGATGGCTGATGGCCAGTCGAACGTCGGCCGCCATTGTCTGCCTCTTTCAGAGCTACGCTCCTAGCGGGTTGCAGTGTCGACGTTGCCTCACGTCTTGGCTATACGAGGCCCTGTCAACAGCTCCTGCTTGCTCTTGCGGAATATGGTCGACCTGGCGAGGGAGAGCGCCAGAAGCGAGCTTCTTTTTTGTAATTATTATTATGTTCATTTTATGTTCTTACGCTGTACATGCATGCAATCTGCTGTTTCGGCAACTACTGGCCATATTTTCTGAAAAATAATCGCACGCCGTGCTTAGTGCTCCTGTACAGAGGGGCACACGCCATACATACAATTTCGCTATGCTGTTCCACAGACGTCTTTAAGTTTGCGAGGTCAATTTTGCTGTCGCTGGCCAAAAAAACCATCTGCCTCTGTGAAAGTTACTCATTAGTTGAAGTCAACCAACTGATCGACAAACCGATCGACCAATATAACCAAAAAACCTAACTGTTCACCTAAAAAATTCAGTGCCCTTGCAGTCTGTGAAGAAGGATGACCAGCGAAGCTGTGTGTTTGGGCCCCTTAATGGCGAACTCCCCTCCACCGCGGGTCGGCCCGGCATTGCATTATCTTCGGGATCGGCCTACGTATGGGGGAGAGAGAGAGAGAGAGATAGCAAAGAGAGGAAAGGCAGGGAGGTCAACCAGACGAGCGTCCGGTTTGCTACCCTACACTGGGGGAAGAGAAAGGGGAACAGAAAGAAAGAAAGCGGGATAGAGGGAACACTGTCTCTGCACGCAGCAAAGTGCTTGGAAATCAGTCAACTCGAAGCAAGTGCTCCGTCGATACGTTAGGCTGCCGTCAATCTTGGTGGTTCATAGCTGGTGATGCACGTTGAAGTTAGCAGTGAAGACCAAGGATCCGGTGGGCGTCAGCAGTACGTTGCAGTACGTGGCAGTATATTTTCAAGCTAAACCCCAGCCGTTCTGACTTCAGTGCGAATATAATGATGCGGGTGAGCCATGATGCTTACTCAAGAGTTGCAAGTACTGAATTGAGAGCATCCAGCACTTGCATTGCACTTCGCGCTGACGGAGTGTGCAGGTTATTTAAGAGTATTCGAAGGGTATTCATCAGAGACCGGAGCATCATAACGACTTGCCGGTCTTCTTCGGGCAATTTGTCAGGAACCCGCGCTGTTCGCTCTACAGCCGTGTGCAGCTGTACGTATGGGGAGTTTTGTGTCTACACACGGAGGGAAATAGCCCTTAACAGCTTCGCTGTAATATTGGTTACGCCTTTGTGTTAATTAATTAATTAATTAATGACGACGACCAACGCGGGCGCACTGGCACGAGCACGTTCGCGCCGAGGAGCGCCAACGAGCCAGCTGTGGAAGAAGGCGACGACGATGGAGCCAATCGTGATGACGATAGTTTGGCGCTAACACACGGATACGATACTTGGGAAAGTAGCCCTTAACCAGCTTCTCTCTAAAAAATAAACTGGAAGCCATGATCTGGACGTTTCTGTGCTAAGTTCCCAATCATGCTTTCTCTTATCGGGTGAGAATCTAGTCATACTCCCTCTGATATGCTGAAAAGAAGGATTCAGGTAATGCGACATAACTGGAAAGAACCCGATGGAACAGACAAGCAGCTGGATATATAGCCTGCCACTCATCCAACCAACACATCACCGATGGACCAACAAAACCAACCCATCAGATAGCCAGACCGCAAACAAACCGTATAACTATAACCAGCGCTTAAGGAAAGGTAACTGAGGGGCCCGATTTTTATTTACATATAACAAGCCAACAAACAAGGACGCCAAGGACAACATAGGGGAAATTACTTGCACTTACTGATTGAATTAAATAAACGAAAAAATAATGGAAATGAAAGTGGACGAAAAAACAACTCGCCGCAGGGAGGATACGAACCCACGTCTTCGCATTACGTGTGCGATGCTCTTATACCAATTGAGCTACCACGGCGCCGTTTTCCTATGCACTTTCTGGAGTTTATGTTCTTACTAAAAGAGCTAACCCTGCGAGTGTTAGCCAGCGCCACCACTCCAGCGCCAACCTAGCCAGCGCTTGACATATACCTAGCCTATAGAATGAACACAGGGAATGTCTTCCACCAGTTAGCCGGCTCAATCTGAACACGGAACTTTTTCCAGTTGTCAACAACAGCAGGACTT